>NW_023994419.1:292500-344193 GCF_015586225.1 Lucilia sericata | reverse complement strand
GTTTAAATAAAAATTTCCCTAAAAGAGATATTTCTAAAACAGGAAGAATATTTCCAAAATTTTAAAGAAATAAATGTTTTATCAAGAGACAATGAAAAATCCTTAAAATATTTATGGAAATACTTTTAAATCAAAATTTCCTCTAAAGGGATATTATGAAAGATAAGGGAAATTTTACAAAATTTTATTGAAATAAAAGATTTACCTTAAATATAATAGAAATCGGAAAAAAATACATAAAATTCTGAAAAATAATAATTTCCCTTAAAGGGAAATTTTTTCAACCCAAGGAGTTTAATCAATTTTATAAATTTTCGAAAATATATCAGAAATAAAGCATAAATCAATAATCCTTTTATAGAAATTGTTTAAAATAAAAATTTCCCTAAAAGAGAATTCTGAAATTCTGAAAAATAAAAATTTCCCTTAAAGGGAAATTTTTTAAATTCGATTTTAATAAATTTTGTAAATTTTCAAAAATATATCAGAAATAAATTAGAAATCTATAAAATTGTTTAAAATAAAAATTTCCCTGAAAGGGAAATTTCTAAAACATCAGAAAATTTTCAACATTTTAGGGAAATAAATGATTTATCAAAGAAAAAATAAAAAATCATTAAACTATTTATGGATATAGTTTAAAAACTAAATTTCCTCTAAAGGGAAATTATGAAAGAAAAGGGAAATTTTACAAATTCTTTTAGAAATTAAATATAAATCTTATAGAAATGAAAGATTTACCTTAAATATAATAGAAATCAAACAAATTGACATAAAATTCTGAAAAATAATAATTTCCCTTAAAGGGAAATTTTTTAAAACCAAAGATTTGGAAAAATTTTGTGAATTTTAAAAAATATATCACAAATAAATTGCTTAAAATAATAATTTCCCTAGAAGGGAAATTTCTAAAACAAAAGAAATTTTATTCAAAATTTTTTGGGAAATAAATGATTTTTCAAGAAAAAAGTAAAATCTAAAAGGGAAATTTTTAAAATCGAATTAAATTTTTCTAAATTTTATGAGAATTAGAATTGTTTAAAATAAAAATTCCCCTAGGAAGGAAATTTCTAAAACACCAGGTGAGTTTTCAAAATTTTAAAATATTTTCAAATAAAAATTTCCTCAAAAGGGGATATTTTTTAAATCGAGTGAAATTTTTCAAAATTTTATGAAAATTAAAAATATATCAAAACAAGAATAAAAATCTCTATATTTTGTAAGAAGATATTTTTTAATAGTCTGCCTGAAATCAAAACAAAGTTTTCCTGCATATTTGGAAGGAACTATAGACTACTACAAAAGTAGGGGAAGTGCCACACCCAAATTTAAAACAAGTATTATTACTCGTATACATATTTGTAAAATATACGAGTATAAAATTTTACGCAGACAGCTTTGACATTTCCATGAAAATTAAGTAAAAAGTGGGCGAAGAATCAGTAGTGGGCGTAACACATTCCAGGCCTACTATTGATAGCCAATATAAAAATGCCTACATTTGGAAAACAACACCAGATCGAGTGTCCTTAAATTTTGTACAATTAATTTTAGAGGCAATATGAATAGTTTGAATTATAATGGGCGGAACTGCAAAAGTGGGCGTGGTACCTCGCAAATGAATTAAAAATACAAACTTATACATATGTATATCTGGGAAACATTAACATCTTGAGTTCTCAAATTTTCACAGTGTCTTCCTATATGTCTTCATATTACAAGTTTGCAAGGTGCCACGCCTACATATACGACAAGTCCCATGTAACATCTAGTGTCCTCACAATGCTATAGTGAGTGTGTTACCTCCTATATAAAGAAAATAATAAAATTTCACTCTATCTTCCGGTATGTCTGAAAGGAACTATAGGCCATTTTTTATGTTGGAATTTCAAAAAGGCGATGTGCCACGCCCACATACAAAATAAGTATTAAAAGTCGCATATCTCAGAAACAGCAATAGCTAGAGTACTCAAAATCTGTATGAACAACTTTGAAAACCATATGAAAACATGAGCATAAACTGGGCAACCTAGCTACAGTGGGCGTGGCACCTCCCATATAAGGAAATTCCAAAAAATTTAATATCTCAGAAACTGCAATAACTAGAATCCTCAAAATGTGTATGGACAACTTTGAAAACCATATGAAAACATGAGCATAAACTGGGCAACCTAGCTACAGTGGGCGTGGCACTTCCTATATAAGGAAATTCTTAAAAGTTGCATATCTCAGAAACTGCAATAGCTAGAGTCCTCAAAATTTGTATGAATAACTTTGAAATCCATATGAAAACATGAGTATAAACTGGGCAACCTGGGTAAAGTGGGCGTGGCACCTCCCACATAAGGAAATACTTAAAAGTTTCATATCTCAGAAACTGCAATAGATAGAGACCTCAAAATTTGTATGAATAACTTTGAAATCCATATGAAAACATGAGCATAAACTGGGCAATCTAGATAAAGTGGGCGTGTCACCTCCCATATAAGGAAATTCTTTAAAGTTGCATATCTCAGAAACTGCAATAGCTAGAGTCCTCAAAATGTGTATGGACAACTATGAAATCCATATGAAAACATGAGCATAAACTGGGCAACCTATGTAAAGTGGGCGTGTCACCTCCCATATAAGGAAAGTCTTAAAAGTTGCTTACCTCACTGCAATAGCTAGAGTCCTCAAAATGTGTATGAATAACTTTGAAAACCATATGAAAACATGAGCATAAACTGGGCAACCTAGCTACAGTGGGCGTGGCACCTCCTATATAAGGAAATTCTTTAAAGTTGCATATCTCAGAAACTGCAATAGCTAGAGACCTCAAAATTTGTATGAATAACTTTGAAATCCATATGAAAACATGAGCATAAACTGGGAAACCTAGCTACAATGGGCGTGGTACCTCCCATATAAGGAAATTCTTAAAAGTTGCATATCTCAGAAACTGCAATATCTAGAGTCCTCAAAACTTGTATGAACAACTTTGAAATCCATTTAAACACATGAGCAGCCCAGCCCCTTTAGTATCATCATGAATATTTAGGACAAAATAGGCGTACTAGCAATAGGAGGAGTGGCACATCCTCCCATAGGAATTAAATACTAAAATTCATTTATCTTGGAAACTATTGAAGTTAGAATCTTATCATTTTGCACGAAGGCTTTTAGCAACCATGTAAATATTTAAGAGATATATGGGCGGACTTTCATAGGGTCTCCACTTAGTAGGTTTGTTAATCTATTTTGATTTTAGGGTTATAATAATTATTTTCCTATAGAAAATCGTGTAAAGAAGGCACTTTTCTATAGAACATTTTCTAAGGAAAAATCCCTTCTATAAAAAAAATTCCCTTTGGGTCTCGAATTCTAGAAAATTTGTGTGAAAATCTTTTTCTTAGAAAATCTTTTTTCTATATAATTTCCTAACAAAACCTAAAAAACTGTGACCAAAACTCATAAAAAATTCATTATAATGTTATAAAAAAATTGAATTTTAATTGTTGGTTAAATTAATTTTGCTGTAGTTTAGGTAATTGTGGATTAATTTAAAATACTTGAATAAAAAATTATTTATTAATTGGTTAATAACTGATTATAAAATATTTATATTTGATTAGCCAATGGTTTTACATACGATTTTACTATAAAATAAAAAAAATAATAAAATAAAAACAAATTTATGGTTAAAATTTTAATTTAGTTATTTTTTTATTTACTTTTTTTTGAGGGTTTTAATAGGTTTTTATTTTAAATATAATTATATACATGGTATTTATGGTTTATAATAAATAGTATAGATTTATGTTGTTTTTTATTATAAACAATTAGTTAAAATTAGCACAAGAAATTAATGCCATACAAATAATGATTAAAACTGAAAAAGATATAAAAAAGCCAACAAGTTAAAATTAATTATTTGCCACACATTTATAATAATTAATGAAAAAAAGAGATTAAATTTAAGTAAAAATAAAAAATAACCAATTTTAACTACCTTTTTGATGGTAAGTGAGGGGAAAGTTAAAATTCATTCACTTGAGAACAGCAGCCACAATTGCAGATCCGTATTTCTTTTCAACAAAATTCTAATTTTTTTCAAATCAAACATCTTCTCTAACTACATTTGTGTTAAAACAATCATCACAATTTCAAAATGCAGCATGAGTGTTTTATGGAGAGCGTTTGTGAGGTGTTGATTGTGGTGGTGGTGTGATGAAGTGGTGGGCAGCTTTGTATTATTTATGTGCAAGTGTTTGTGTAGTTTTATATATAGAAATATATATAACAAATATCTTGTTTTGTATATATACATCCTGTATATATATGTTTTCTATATTCTAGTTTGAAAATTTTGATTTTGTTTCAGGTTTTTTTTTCTTGTCAACATGTCACAGGCTATATCATTAGAAAACTTGTGGGTGTTGGGTTTTTAATTTTTTTTTCATTAGCTTTTCGCTTTGGTATGTGATTTTTATTAAAATTTCAAAAGTAGATATTTTGTTTTGTTTATTTTATTATTTTAAATATTTAAAAAACCTAAAATAAAAATTAATCATTTGTAGGTGAATGCGTTTTTAGGGGGAGTATGAAAAACAAACTGAGAATATTCAAAAGAACTTACCAGAAAAGGCCATTAAAATAAAAATATTTCACTTAATTTTTTTTATTTTCATATTTAAATATTTTTCTTTTCTTTTTTTTAACAATATTCATAAAATATTTTTCAACCAAAAAAACATAAATATTAAAAAATATTTCACATAATTTCTTTATATTTTATAATGTGGCATATAATAAATTTTTTTTCTTTAAATTAAACCAGAAATAAACAGATGTTCTTTTAATTTTATACAAAAAAAAAATCATCATCTATCTAATCAAAATGAAATATACTATAAATAAAAATAATAAGATTTTATTTAGGTATTTAGCATAATATTAACACTTAATTTGTATTTCACTTTGTTTTGATTATATTTTCTTATTTTGATTATTTTATAGCATTTTTTCAGTTTATCACATGAAAACGACAAAATAGCAAAATAATGTCTAATTCGACTTAACAACAATTTTAATAAATTGTTTTTCATTTTCAGGAAGTTTTTTAATTTTATTTAATAAAAAAATTATAATTAAATTTGTTCTATTATTTTAGGGAATTTTTTGGGGAAATCTAATAATCCCTTAATAACTAAAATAATACGTATAACAGCAACCCTATTTTGTAAACCAGCATTAAAAACGGTAAACCAACAGTGTTGCCACTTCTTTGTCATATATTTTGGCGCGCGTTTTGCGAAGTTTTAAACAAAATCTACTTTTCCTACAGAAACACCGTCTACACCACATAGAACAACTTTTCAGAGCGCAACATTTCCTATAGAAAAATTGTCTAGACCAAAGCAACTTTTTCTATAGAAAAATGGTCTAGACTAGAGCAATTTTTCCTATAGAAAAGTGATCCAGACTAGAGCAATTTTTCCTATAGAAAAGTGGACTACACTGGAGCAACTTTTCCTATAGACTAGAGCAACTTTTTCTATAGAAAAGTTGTCTAGACTAGAGCAACTTTTCCTATAGAAAAACGGTCTAGACTAGAGCAACTTTTCCTATAGAAAAACGGTCTAGACTAGAGCAACTTTTCCTATAGAAAAACGGTCTAGACTAGAGCAACTTTTTCTATAGAAAAGTTGTCTAGACTAGAGCAACTTTTTCTATAGAAAAGTTGTCTAGACTAGAGCAACTTTTTCTATAGAAAAGTTGTCTAGACTAGAGCAACTTTTTCTATAGAAAAGTTGTCTAGACTAGAGCAACTTTTTCTATAGAAAAGTTGTCTAGACTAGAGCAACTTTTTCTATAGAAAAGTTGTCTAGACTAGAGCAACTTTTTCTATAGAAAAGTTGTCTAGACTAGAGCAACTTTTTCTATAGAAAAGTTGTCTAGACTAGAGCAACTTTTTCTATAGAAAAGTTGTCTAGACTAGAGCAACTTTTTCTATAGAAAAGTTGTCTAGACTAGAGCAAATTTTTCTATAGAAAAGTTGTCTAGACTAGAGCAACTTTTTCTATAGAAAAGTTGTCTAGACTAGAGCAACTTTTTCTATAGAAAAGTTGTCTAGACTAGAGCAACTTTTTCTATAGAAAAGTTGTCTAGACTAGAGCAACTTTTTCTATAGAAAAGTTGTCTAGACTAGAGCAACTTTTTCCATAGAAAAGTTGTCTAGACTAGAGCAACTTTTTTATAGAAAAGTTGTCTAGACTACAACAACTTTTGCTATAGAAAAGTTGTCTAGATTAGAGCAACTTTTTCTATAGAACAGTTGTCTAGACTAGAGCAACTTTTTCTATAGAAAAGTTGTCTAGACTAGAGCAACTTTTGCTATAAAAAAGTGGTCTGGACTCGAGCAACTGTTTCTGTAGAAAAGTTGTGTAGACTAGAGCAACTTTTTCTATAGAAAAGTTGTATAGACTAATGCAACTTTTTGTATAGAAAAGTTGTCTAGACTAGAGCAACTTTTTCTATAGAAAAGTTGTCTAGAATAGAGCAACTTTTTCTATAAAAAAGTGGTCTGGATTCGAGCAATTGTTTCTGTAGAAAAGTTGTGTAGACTAGAGCAACCTTTTCTATAGAAAAGGTGTCTAGACTAGAGCAACTTTTCCTATAGAAAAGTGGTCTAGACTAGAGCAACTTTTTGTATAGAAAAGTTGTCTAGACTAGAGCAACTTTTTGTATAGAAAAGTTGTCCAGACTAGAGCAACTTTTTGTATAGAAAAGTTGTCTAGACTAGAGGAACTTTTTCTATAGAAAAGTTGTCTAGACTAGAGCAAATTATCCCATAGAAAAGTGGTCTAGATTAGAGCATGTTTTCCTATAGAAAAGTGGTCTAGACTATATCACGTTATCCTCTAGAAATGTTGGCTAGACTAGAGCTACATTTTCTATAGAAAAGTTGTCTAGACTAGAGCTACATTTTCTATAGAAAGGTGGTCTAGATTAGAGCAAAATTTTCTATAGAAAATATGTTTAGACTAAAGCTATATTTAGTAGCAACATTAAAGTAGAACAAATACTTTGACTACACAATTCTGTTCCACATATTTTTTAAAAATTATCTTCTTAAAGAAAATTAATAATACTAATTTATTTACCTATTCAAAAAGAATAATTGTTTGTGAATATGTTCAAAGTACAATGTTCAATTTGTTTTAACAAAAATATAAAAGATTTTGTTCTAAAAAACAAATTACTCAAAAAGTGTTTTTTATGATTGCTGTTAGAAAATTAAAATAAAAATAAATTATTATGTCGAAAAATATGCATATAACTGAAATAAATCTTAAAAGAAAATATATATTTTTTGGCAACAAAATTTTTAAATAAATCATGGAATTTAAGAGATTTTTTCCAAATCCCTAAAAAACAGCTAAAACCTTAAACTTGGTAAGCCTGTTTAAACACAACTTTACTCTTAAACTTGCAAATCAAGTTTACTATTAAACTCTTTAACAAACTAGTTTAAGCTAATTACTCTTAACAAACAGTCAAGGCTTTAGAAATGAGTACTGCATGAACTAATTTAAATAGTTTTGCTACAAATACATATTATACATAAAATATTGCTTTTTAAAAATATTTAACTATAAAAACAGCAGCTGTGCTAAACATTTTTATTCCATTATATTCTTTAGCCAAAATAAACAATATCAATTATAAAAAAAATGACTCCACACCCGCCTCCATATGATGTCAAAATATTATTTAAAAAGTATTATTTTATTTTCAAAGAAAATTTATTTTAAACAGATTTTTCTCATCATTTATCTGCGTGTTTTTTTTTTTTTTTTTTTTGTGTTTTTATACATTTTGGCAATGACACAAAAATTGTTTAAAATAATAAAATGAAATTCATATGTTAAGATTTTAAAAGGAAACTGAACAAAAAAATTGCCGTAAAGGCACTTGATATAAGACTCTTTAAAAGTCCACAAATAAGATAAATAAATCCCTTTTAAAGAAAAACAAGTTTTTGTTTTATACACACATATGTTGTTCATATTTATCTGTTTTTCTTGTTCATTCAGATATTTTTCAAGAGCCCAACAACAACAAATTGATCAAACATCACTGTTGAAGGAACGAACGAACGATCAAGCGATCTTGCCACTGCAACTTTCAGTATGTGGTGATAATGTTTAGCGAACTTTAAAATAAATTGGTGCATTGATTTGTGTCGGACGATTTGTAACATGGGAAATGAGTGGTCAAAAAATATGTAATACTGGATCTAGAGAAGATCAACTTCTCTTTCAGAAATGTGGTCTAGATTAGAGCAACTTTTTCTATAGAAATGTTGAATAGACTAGAGCAACTTTTCCTATAAAAAATTTTCTAGACTAGAGTCTCAAGACTAGAGCAACTTTTCCTATAGAAAAGCTGTCTATACTAGAACTACTTTTCCTATAGAAAAATGGTCTAGACTAGAGCAACTTTTTCTAAAGAAAAGTGGTTTAGACTAGAGCTACTTTTTGTATAGAAAAGTGATCTGGACTAGAGCAACTTTTTCTATAGAAAAGTGGTCTAGACTAGAGCAACTTTTTCTATAGAAAAGTGGTCTAGACTAGAGCAACTTTTTCTATAGAAAAGTTGTCTAGACTAGAGCAACTTTTTCTATAGAAAAGTTGTCTAGACTAGAGCAACTTTTTCTATAGAAAAGTTGTCTAGACTAGAGCAACTTTTTCTATAGAAAAGTTGTCTAGACTAGAGCAACTTTTTCTATAGAAAAGTTGTCTAGACTAGAGCAACTTTTTCTATAGAAAAGTTGTCTAGATTAGAGCAACTTTTTCTATAGAAAAGTTGTCTAGATTAGAGCAACTTTTTCTATAGAAAAGTTGTCTAGATTAGAGCAACTTTTTTCTATAGAAAAGTTGTTTAGATTAGAGCAACTTTTTCTATAGAAAAGTTGTCTAGATTAGAGCAACTTTTTCTGTAGAGAAGTTGTCTAGATTAGAGCAACTTTTTCTATGGAAAAGTTGTCTAGATTACAGCAATTTTTTCTATAGAAAAGTTGTCTAGATTAGAGCAACTTTTTTTAGAAAAGTTGTCTAGATTAGAGCAACTTTTTCTATAGAAAAGTTGTCTAGATTAGAGCAACTTTTTCTGTAGAGAAGTTGTCTAGATTAGAGCAACTTTTTCTATAGAAAAGTTTTCTAGATTAGAGCAATTTTTTCTATAGAAAAGTTGTCTAGATTAGAGCAACTTTTTTTAGAAAAGTTGTCTAGATTAGAGCAACTTTTTCTATAAAAAAGTTGTCTAGATTAGAGCAACTTTTTCTATAGAAAAGTTGTCTAGATTAGAGCAACTTTTTCTATAGAAAAGTTGTCTAGATTAGAGCAACTTTTTCTATAGAAAAGTTGTCTAGATTAGAGCAACTTTTTCTATAGAAAAGTTGTCTAGATTAGAGCAACTTTTTCTATAGAAAAGTTGTCTAGATTAGAGCAACTTTTTCTATAGAAAAGTTGTCTAGATTAGAGCAACTTTTTCTATAGAAAAGTTGTCTAGACTAGAGCAACTTTTTCTATAGAAAAGTTGTCTAGACTAGAGCAACTTTTTCTATAGAAAAGTTTGCTAGACTACAAGTTGTGTATACTAGATATTGTTTTTCTATTGGAAAGTTGTCTAAACTAGAGCTAACTCTTCTATAGAAAAGTTGTCGAGACTAAAGCATTTCTATGTCACCAACTACCCTGAGAAACCTTGTAAACCTAATTGACTGTGTAGGGTCCATAAGATAAAAATGCATTGTGCATATCACTTTAAAGTTTTTTAAGGGCTCCTTGTACAATGACTTTGTGGTGAAATCGTTTCTTATTTTTTTAAAAAGTACAAAAATAACATAAAACTAAAAAAAGAGTGAAAACGACTTTAAGGTTACCATGGATGAGTGTGTCTTTATGTTGGTTGTATAAAAATAGAACCGGAAAAATTCTTTGCAAGAGGCGTTGTTTTCTGGCATATCTTAGAATGTATAAAAAATACAGAAAAAGAAGTCGTTATAAAAAATTGTGTAGGCTTCTTTTTTCATTAAAGAAAATAAATTTTTGTAACCAACTCAATGACTAAATGCAAAGATCATTGTATTTTTTTTTTAAATCCATGACTAATGCAGTTTTATTTTAATTTTCAAAAAAAATATAATTTATTTTAATAATAAAAGTGAGGTGTGTAAAAAAAATTTCAATATTTTGGAAATTTCTTTTAGAGGTGGGTGGGTGGTTGTTCGTGATGATTAACTTTTATTAAAATTTATTAATACAATTAAATAATTATTAAATGAAGATAACAAAAACAAAATTATATATTTATTTAATGACCATATTAACCGAAAAACAAGGCCATAAATAATGTCTGGCCTTAAAGGAAGACAATGTTTTAAAAGAAAACTTATTAAATGTGTCATAAATTATTTAGTACATCTGATTTAAAATGAAAGTGATTCAGTTGTGAATTTTTAAAAAATATATATTCAGAAAAAGTGCAAAATTCTAATGAATTTTCAAAAGCCCACGTAAAATTATTTCAAAATAACTTCTGAGAAAAATGAACGTTAAATTTCAAAATTTTTACTGTGAAGAGTTTAAGGGTGACCAGGCGCTTTTAAAATTTAAATGATGACATCAGTTTTATCACTTGTGCCACTTTTTAATTTAATTTCTTATTAATAAACTTTTCTTAGAAATTTGTTAAGGTGATCTAAACGATTTTTTTTTTTTTTTGGAGGTGTTTATAAATTATTGATTCTTTACATCAGACGAACTTTAAAAAGACTCCACTAGAGCAAATTTCCTGTGGAGAAGTTAGGTACATACATATGTAATCTTTTCTATGGAACAAACTCTGAACTATAGGTATAGGAAAGTTTTACAAACAAGGTAATGCAGACTATAGACAAGTTGACTCGAGCAGATCAAGTTTTCCTATAGAAAAGCTAACGCCAATTTGTGGTCAGATAAACTCACAACTTTTGTTTTTGAAAAATGCGACTTGATCGAATTCCTAATCTTATATACATGTGCTAATCTGTTGATTAGTACATGTATAAAAGTACTTACTTAACAGGCATGGAAAATTAAGTACTTTCGTACTTTTTTCAGTACTTTATATATCGAAAACTACTGCGGTACCGCCACGACATTTCAGTACTTTTTTAATATATAAACTTTTGATAAGTAGTCTACATAGTAGTCAATATACCAGTCTCTCATCTAGTCTGGTATCTACTCAAGTCTATAGACTTGTGCATATTCTAGTCTATTTTCTAGTCTAGTCTATAGTCTAGTCTATAGTCTAGTCTATAGTCTAGTCTATAGTCTAGTCTATGGTCTAGTCTATAGTCTAGTCTATAGTCTAGTCTATAGTCTAGTCTATAGTCTAGTCTATAGTCTAGTCTATAGTCTAGTCTATAGTCTAGTCTATAGTCTAGTCTATAGTCTAGTCTATAGTCTAGTCTATAGTCTAGTCTATAGTCTAGTCTATAGTCTAGTCTATAGTCTAGTCTATAGTCTAGTCTATAGTCTAGTCTATAGTCTAGTCTATAGTCTAGTCTATAGTCTAGTCTATAGTCTAGTCTATAGTAGTCTATAGTCTAGTCTATAGTCTAGTCTATAGTCTAGTCTAGTCTATAGTCTAGACTATAGTCTCTATAGTCTAGTCTATAGTCTAGTCTATAGTCTAGTCTATAGTCTAGTCTAAAGTCTAGTCTATAGTCTAGTCTAGTCTATAGTCTAGACTATAGTCTAGTCTATAGTCTAGTCTATAGTCTAGTCTATAGTCTAGTCTATAGTCTAGTCTATAGTCTAGTCTATAGTCTAGTCTATAGTCTAGTCTATAGTCTAGTCTATAGTCTAGTCTATAGTCTAGTCTATAGTCTAGTCTATAGTCTAGTCTATAGTCTAGTCTAGTCTAGTCTATAGTCTAGTCTATAGTCTAGTCTATAGTCTAGTCTATAGTCTAGTCTATAGTCTAGTCTATAGTCTAGTCTATAGTCTAGTCTATAGTCTAGTCTATAGTCTAGTCTATAGTCTAGTCTATAGTCTAGTCTATAGTCTAGTCTATAGTCTAGTCTATAGTCTAGTCTATAGTCTAGTCTATAGTCTAGTCTATAGTCTAGTCTATAGTCTAGTCTATAGTCTAGTCTATAGTCTAGTCTATAGTCTAGTCTATAGTCTAGTCTATAGTCTAGTCTATAGTCTAGTCTATAGTCTAGTCTATAGTCTAGTCTATAGTCTAGTCTATAGTCTAGTCTATAGTCTAGTCTATAGTCTAGTCTATAGTCTAGTCTATAGTCTAGTCTATAGTCTAGTCTATAGTCTAGTCTATAGTCTAGTCTATAGTCTAGTCTATAATCTAGTCTATAGTCTAGTCTGTAGTCTAGTCTATAGTCTAGTCTATAGTCTAGTCTATAGTCTAATCTATAGTCTAGTCTATAATCTAGTCTATAGTCTAGTCTATAGTCTAGTCTATAGTCTAGTCTAGTCTATAGTCTAGTCTATAGTCTAGTCTATAGTCTAGTCTATAGTCTAGTCTATAGTCTAGTCTATAGTCTAGTCTATAGTCTAGTCTATAGTCTAGTCTATAGTCTAGTCTATATTCTAGTCTATATTCTAGTCTATAGTCTAGTCTATATTCTAGTCTATAGTCTAGTTTATAGTCTAGTCTATATTCTAGTCTATAGTCTAGTCTATAGTGTAGTCTATAGTCTAATCTATAGTGTAGTCTATAGTCTAGTCTATAGTCTAGTCTATAGTGTAGTCTATAGTCTAGTCTATAGTGTAGTCTGTAGTGTAGTCTATAGTGTAGTCTATAGTGTAGTCTATAGTCTAGTCTATAGTCTAGTCTATAGTCTAGTCTATAGTCTAGTCTATATTCTAGTCTATAGTCTAGTCTATAGTGTAGTCTATAGTCTAATCTATAGTGTAGTCTATAGTCTAGTCTATAGTCTAGTCTATAGTGTAGTCTATAGTCTAGTCTATAGTGTAGTCTGTAGTGTAGTCTATAGTGTAGTCTATAGTGTAGTCTATAGTCTAGTCTATAGTCTAGTCTATAGTCTAGTCTATAGTCTAGTCTATAGTCTAGGCTATAGTCTAGTCTATAGTCTAGTCTATAGTGTAGTCTATAGTCTAGTCTATAGTATAGTCTATAGTGTAGTCTATAGTCTAGTCTATAGTCTAATCTATAGTCTAGTCTATAGTCTAGTCTACCGGAAAATTAGTTTAGTACTTTGTAGCCATGTATGCAACTTAAAAAGTTGAGTAGGGTACTGCGATATCATTCGATATCAAAAAGTACTAAATAAGTAATTAATTTTCCATCCCTGATATAAATTCAATTAAATCAAGTTATGTTTAAAAGTGGCCCTCATAAATTAGCTACTTTGCCTTAGATTTTCAAACCCTTATCTATTTGCACTGGTCACCCTAAAACTCTAACCTTTATGCCGGCATATTTGCAAGTTTTATCAACAATAACAACAACACCAAAATGCCGGCATATTCAATTACTTTTTTTTTTGAGAAATCAAATACTGAATACTCACACTATGTGTTTTTGTTTTCTAATCATAATTTTAAGGCAAAATACAGACAACAAAAACAACAATATAACCCCTGTTTTTATACTAGGTCAACAAAATGTAACGTAATACATATTATGACGTTTAAAAGTCAAGTAGCAAAAACAGGAAGAATACAATATTAGAAAAATCAATAAATAATAAACGAAAAAAAAGACGAATTTCAATGGGAGTAAAAAAGAAATAAAAAGAAAAAACATACGATAAGAAAAGTATAAACAAAATGACAAGGTGTTTAAGTAAATAACCGTTAGTTGGATGGTTGAAGAAAAAGAGTAGGAAGAGGGAGGGGTTTAAAAGAACAAATAATCATAATAAATTTTTAGCTAAAAATAAACTTTAAAAAAATGTATAAGACTGCAATCTTATTAAATAATAATTTATTATTAGTAGGATTTTTGTTGTTGTTTTTGAGGTTTTCTTTAATAAAATTTCTTTTTTTTTTAAGGGGAGCATAAAAATCTAAATAGAATTTAAGAGAATTCTGTTTTGGTGAGTTGCTTTTCTATTTGCTTTGGTTTTTTTAAGAGCTGCTGTGCACAAAAACTTATATTTGTTGTTTTTGTTGCTAGAAATGAAGGTCACTAAAGGTCGCTTGAAAATTTTGCTTTATAAAGGAAATTCTAAGCAATTTTTCTTTCATAAAATTATTAAAAATGCAAGAAAATTTATTTTATTTTTTTCTTTTTAATTTAAAAAAATATTATTTAAAATTAATATGATATGTCAAGTGTTTTTTTTTTGCATGAAAAAAAGCCAGTCAAAGACATTTTGATTTTTTATTAAAATTTTTTTCTTTCTTTTTTTTTCTGTCTTAAAGCCATGATTTTTTTTTGTCATTGGTTTCTAATTTATGTTTGAACTTATTAACAATTTCTTTGCCATGCTGCATAATTTAGTTTTTTTTAATTTGCATTTTTTTGTAACTTTTGCCCTGTAAAACTTACTGCTCATTTTGTTTGTTTTTTATTTTAAAATTTTATAACACTTAAAAAAATTCACTTTTTTAAAAAATCTCTAAGGATTTTTTTTTTTAATTTTTAATTTTTTTTTTTATTTTAACAAGACGGTAAATTTTGAATTTTTTTAATTGCTTTCAAGACCCGTTGAGTTTTTGTTATTTTTTTTTTCAATTAATTTCTTTAGCTGTTTAGTAGAAGAGAAATGCTGTTGTTTCGTACAGCAGCGGCGAGTAACTGAATCAATATATTAAAGGTTGGTTATATGGAAAGCCTGCATAGACAGCCTCAAACGTCATTATGAGCGCACAGCAAACATCATCATCATCATCATCGTTAACATCGACAGCATGACAAATAGTCAGAGGAGCCACCATAATCAGCAGTAGACTTTACCAACCAACAAACATGTGTGTTCACTTGAAATACAACAACAACAACACACACATAAATATATACATATGTATATCTATACTTGTACATTTATATATCTAACCATCCTTACCCACCCCAGAGACCCCATATAATGGCTGTTGTATATACATTTTGTTTTATTCTTTAAGAAAATACCAAGAAAATGGTAGAAAATAAAACAAAAACGCCAACGTTAAGAATTTTGCGCATTGTCTTGTCTTATAATTTTTGTTTTTTTCTTCTTTTGAAAACATTTTATATCTTTTTTTTAATAAAATTCCCTCTATACTTATTTCTATAGACTACACTGTTGCTTATTTGTTTTTTTTTTCTAAGTGGGCGCCTTTCTTTTTTGTTTTGCAGCTTTTCTTAGTGCATCAAATAAGAAACGAGACAATATAGAAAAAAACAACAATAATAAATAATATTAGCAAATCTAACCAAACATACCTACATATTGTTTATAAAATTGATAAAATTATATTTATTATTTCTATTTGCTTATGATTAACTATACCAGGCTTGGAAAGTTCAGTAGTATTGTACTTTTTAAGTAAGTTTTGACGTCATGATATATTTACATAATTTTTCCAAAATTTTGCTTATAAAAGGATTGTTAATAGGCTAGTAAATATAATAGCCAATAGGCTAGTCAAGAGATTAGTCAATAGACTACTCCATAGACCAGTCAATAGGCTAATAAATAGACTGGTCCATAGACTAGCAAAAATAATAGTCAAAAAACTAGTAAATAGACTACTTAATAAATTGTTCAAAATTATAGTGTATAGACTAGTCCACAGATTAGTCAAAATACCACAGACTAGTCAATAGGTTAGTTAAAATGCTAGTCCATAGATTAGTCAGCAAACTAGTCCACAGATTAGTCAATATACTTCTAACTAGACTATTCCACATACTTATCAATAGACTAGTCAACAGATTAGTCAATAAACTGTTCACAGATAGTTTAGTCAACATATTACTCAACAAACTAGTCCATAAACAAGTCAATAGATTAGTCCATAGACTGGTCGACAGAATACTCCATAGACTAATCAATAGACTTGTCAACAAACTAGTCCAAGTCAATATACTTCTAACTAGACTATTCCACATACTTATCAATAGACTAGTCAACAGATTAGTCAATAAACTGTTCACAGATAGTTTAGTCAACATATTACTCAACAAACTAGTCCATAAACAAGTCAGTAGATTAGTCCATAGACTGGTCGACAGAATACTCCATAGACTAATCAATAGACTTGTCAACAAACTAGTCCAAGTCAACAGGCTAATAAATAGACTGGTCCATAGACTAGTCAAAAATCTAATCAAAATAATAGACAAAAAACTAGTAAATACTATTTACTAAATATTGTTCAAAAGATTAGTATTTAGACTAGTCCACTAGTCAATTGGTTAGTTAACATGGTAATCCATAGATTAGTCAGCAAACTAGTCCACATATTAGTCAATATACTTCTAAATAGACAAGTCAACTGACTAGTCAACAGACTTATCAATAGACTAGTCAATATGATAGTGTATAGACTTGTCCATATCCAAGTCCACAGATTAGTTAACATAGTAGTCCATAGTTTAGTCAACATACTAGTCCACAAACCAGTCAACAGGCTAGTCCATAAACTATTCAATAGATTAGTCCATAAACTGGTCGACAGACTACTCCATATATTTAAATATAGACTTGTCCATAGTCAATAGATTTGTCCAAAAACTGGTCGATATGATAGTGTATAGACTAGACCATATCCTAGTCCACAGATTAGTTAACATACTAGTCCATAGTTTAGTCAACCAACTAGTCCACAAACCAGTCAACAGGCTAGTCCATAAACTAGTCAATAGATTAGTCCATAAACTGGTCGACAGACTACTCCATAGACTAGTCAATAGACTTGTCGACAAACCAGTCCAAACATAAGACAGCAAACTAGAACACAGACTTATAAATATACTAGCCAATAGACTTGTCCATAGTCTAGTCTATACACTAGTCAAGTTCAAAGACTTTGAATTCAATTGTCCATGCCTGAACTTCATCATAAAACATATTTATTGTATTTCATTTACTATGTCTTCTTCGGATTTAAGAGCAATTTCTCTTTTGTTCACATCAAAGAGAGACTAATTTAATAAAATGAGAGCTTAAAAATGGTATGCTCTCATAACAGTGAGCAACAAAACAATACGAACCATTTCTAAAATTAAAAAAAAACTAAAAAATTTAGACATTATTGCAAATCAAAACCACTTCATATTCTAAACAGCAACTTGGAACTACTGAAATCAGCACTACTTTTGTAACTCGTTCTCTGTAACAGAGACGGTATTTTATATACTTTTAAAGAGTTTGCTGGGAACTAGTTCTTTCTAGTTTTCCAGCAGTTCAGACCATTTCCAGTATGGGGTGATCTATCCTCTACTTTGGCTTATTGATGTTCTTTGAAAGATACTAGATGCCCACTATCACACCTAAACGGGGTAGAATTAACACTCTCCGCCACTGCAAAATATCTGGCCATTATTCTAGAATCTAGATTCCAAATTAACATAGAGCCGGAACGTTTAAACATGGTCCTCTAAGGCATCTATCGCTCAATATGCTGTAGGAAAGCCCTATGAAATGGAGCATACGCCCCTAAACTGCGAAATGCTTATACGGCTTTGGAACAAAGCCCATTCTAATGTCTGTTGGAAAGCCTTGATCCACCTACTGTATTTATATAGAAGTAATAATGCTTACCTCTGTACTTATGACAACTGGTGCTATTCGTATTACGTCATCACATGCTCTCTTCTTACTTCTACATTGTTTGCCTGTCGATCTGTTGGCCAAACAGCTGGTTCTTAACTTGGCAATTAGACAATTTCTTAATTTTCGTAAGAATCACTCTACTCACATCTACACATAGATGGTTTCAAGTCCTCAATGGGTGTGATAGACGGTTTCTTTGTGGCACTTAATTAAAACATGAATAAATCGGTTAACCACGATTTGGTAACAATCTCCGAAAGGGGTCCTGCTAACAAAGTCGATGTCCATGCTCCACAGAAGTGGTGAAAAAATAGCATCAAGAAGAATTCTCCTCTTGAAATGAATGAAAAAGAATTCTCCTCTTGAAATGATTTCACAGCCCTTATAAAGGGGTTTATCAATGTATACAATGCCATTATCAATCAATGACAGTTTTTCAAATTTGTGCGATTTAAAATGTCAAAAACCATTACTATCTATTGTGAATGATACTTCAAACTATTCTTATCGTTTGTATTTATTTTACTACATATGTATATTATATTACTTGTTTGACAATATAAACAGCTGATTTTGACAATAAAATTTAAGCCAAAAACATGCGCAAAACAATTGAATCCACCACAAGAGTAACATTGCCGGTGGGGTTTTTTGTCTAAACATAACAATACATGCTTAAACATGCATACACCTATGAATGAGAAATCATAAACAAAAGAATGCATGCATACACATGACCCTTACTAGATAGAGTACAACAAATTGAACGAACTCAAACACAAAGTAGAAAATCAAAACACATGTAGCTTTTTGGGAGGTTTTATGAGGGGATTTCTACTGTTTTCCTGTGTATGAATATACAAAACAACAACCTTCAAGAGCAAAATAAATGCGCCGGTTCCGTATTTTGAATGAAGAAGAAGAAGCAAAAAGGCGAACTAAACAAGACGACTCAATTACTATGGGGAATTCGAAAAAAAAAAACAAGAAAACAAACTGAGAAAAAAATAACTTTTTACAAGGCTGTGCTTACATGAACATGTTAAAACATGCTAAAGCAAAACTCAGCTATTACATGGAATGGATGGATAGAATGTTATGATGAATGGTGCTAATGTATGGTGCTAAGAGTATTCTGGCAAACGTACAGAGACCCACCTATATATGAGGAAAATCAGTACGAATTGAGCAGTTGGAAAATACGGTCATAAAAACAAAATGAAAGTTAAGTTAAACGCGAAAAATCGAATTTTCTTTATTAAAGATGGGGCGAATACAAAAACGGATGTAAATTAAAGTGTTTGTGTGAGTGTGTTCAAGTCTATGTGTGTGACTAAATTAAGAAAATATACCAAAAATAATACAAAAAAATTAGAATATCTTAAAGTAATTTTATAAAATATATCTAAAAGAATTCGTTTATTTTAATACAAATGTTTAAAAAATGTAAAAATGATGTGTGAGATATTTATTTAAAAGACAAATGAAGCAATTATTACTACAGCCTAAAAATATGCTTTAATTTTTCTGTGGTTAAAGTTATTATTTTCAAATATAGCAAAACGTCATGAGCATTAATTGGACCTTCATGGTTCTACGTACAAAACATACATATGTACATAGAAAGTAGTGCTATGTAATTTTAAAAAATGGGGAAAACAAATTTGGTACAATTTGTACATTTTATGGTGCCAAAAAAATTATAAAATGTTTTTCACACAAAAGGGAATTGACCGAGAATTTGTCTATATCGATTTACAAAGTTAGTAAATAAAAATTCCAAAATATTAAAGAAATTGTATTATTAGAATTTCTGAACTAGAACTGAAACTAGAACTGAAGCATAGAACTGAACTAGAACTGAACTAGAACTGACGAGAATGAACTAGAACTGAACTAGAACTGAACTAGAACTGAACTAGAACTGAACTAGAACTGGAAACTAGACTAGAACCTGAACATAAATGGAACTGAACTAGAACTGAACTAGAACTGAACTAGAACTGAACTAGAACTGAACTAGAACTGAACTAGAACTGAACTAGAACTGAACTAGAACTGAACTAGAACTGAACTAGAACTGAACTAGAACTGAACTAGAACTGAACTAGAACTGAACTTAAACTGAACTAGAACTGAAGAGCTAGAACTGAACTAGAACTGAACTAGAACTGAACTAAAACTGAACTAGAACTGAACTAGAACTGAACTAGAACTAGAACTGAACTAGAACTGAACTAGAACTGAACTAGAACTGAACTAGAACTGAACTAGAACTGAACTAGAACTGAACTAGAACTGAACTAGAACTGAACTAGAACTGAACTAGAACTGAACTAGAACTGAACTGAACTAGAATGAACTAGAACTGAAAGAACTGAACTAGAACTGAACTAGAACTGAACTAGAACTGAACTAGAACTGAACTAGAACTGAACTAGAACTGAACTAGAACTGAACTGAACTAGAAACTGAACTAGAACTGAACTAGAACTGAACTAGAACTGAACTAGAACTGAACTAGAACTGAACTAGAACTGAACTAAGAACTGAACTAGAACTGAACTAGAACTGAACTAGAAACTGAACTAGAACTGAACTAGAACTGAACTAGAACTGACTAGAACTGAACTAGAACTGACCTAGAACTGAACTAGAACTGAACTGAAACTGAACTAGAACTGAACTAGAACTGAACTAGAACTGAACTAGAACCTGAACTAGAACTGAACTAGAACTGAACTAGAACTGAACTAGAACTGAACTAGAACTGAACTAGAACTGAACTAGAACTGAACTAGAACTGAACTAGAACTGAACTAGAACTGACTAGAACTGAACTAGAACTGAACTAGAACTGAACTAGAACTTGAACTAGAGCTGAACTAGAACTGAACTAGAACTGAACTAGAACTGAACTAGAACTGAACTAGAACTGAACTTGAACTAGAACTGAACTAGAACTGAACTAGAATTGAAAATAGAACTGAACTAGAACTGAACTAGAACTGAACTAGAAACTGAACTAGAACTGAACTAGAACTGAACTAGAACTGAACTAGAACTGAACTAGAACTTAACTAGAACTGAACTAAAACTGAAGTGGAACTGAACTAGAACTGAACAAGAACTGAACTGGAACCGAACTAGAACTGAACTAGAACCGAACTAGAACTGAACTTGGACTCAACTAGAACGGAATATAATAGAACTGAAACTGACCTTGAACTGAATCTGCAGCAAAAATATTTTAATATGTAATCAATCTATTGAAACAATTCCATAAGTAGAGAATCCGTAGCTCTCTTTTAAAGTCAGATTATCTCTTAAAGATTTATAGAAAAATGTGTCCCAAACTAAACATGTGGCTACAAAAATTCTCCCATAAAGGATACAATTTGCCATCTCTCATCCCCGACATTAATACTTAAAAAGTACTACATTGTAGAAAAATGTTTTTGAAAAAAAAAATCCTATACATATGCACTCAAATATAGTTTTCAGAGATCTATGTTAAAGATAATGTTCCATACTGACTAAACCAATGTAATTAAAAAAACAAACAAAAAAGCAATTATTTTTCTAAATCAAAAAAAAATTTGTGAAATAATAAAATCTCATACATGATGGAGAATTCTCCACCTGCTGCTTCCTCTTTGGAAAAACAAATAGATAATTTTTTGGAGCATTTCAAGCGTAGTGCTTCCAAGGCCATGGAGGCTGAGTGGTGTAGTATTGGTGGTAATAGTAGTAATACTAGTAATAGTGGTAGTGGTGTTACCGGAAGTATTACAACGACAACAGCGATAAATACTTCAACTACTACAACCACTACGGAGATGGTGGCTGGTTCACAGGCTGCATTGCAAACACCAAAACAGATGTCGTTCGAGAAACATCAACATTTGTTACAACGTACACGCAGTCGTTCGAGTTGTTTGGATTTGAATAATATGATGATGGGTAAGTGTAAAAATATTTTTTTTTAAATAAGGAATGGCGATTTATCTGTTTTTATGCAATTTAAAGAAGAACAGAAACTTTAAAAAATGTCTGGGAATTTATAATACAAATGTAAAAGTTAATGAATTAAACTCCTGATCCTAAGTTCCTGTAAGAATAATATATACAGGACTGATTGAAACTTAGCTGGAACTGAACTAGAACTGAACTAGAACTGAACTAGAACTGAACTAGAACTGAACTAGAACTGAACTAGAACTGAACTAGAACTAGAACTGAACTAGAACTGAACTAGAACTGAACTAGAACTGAACTAGAACTGAACTAGAACTGAACTAGATTTGAACTAGAACTGAACTAGAACTGAACTAGAACTGAACTAGAACTGAACTAGAACTGAAATAGAACTGAACTAGAACTGAACTAGAACTGAACTAGAACTGAACTAGAACTGAACTAGAACTGAATTAGAACTGAACTAGAACTGAACTAGAACTGAACTAGAACTGAACTAGAACCAGAACTGAACTGAACTAGAGCTATAACTGAACTAGAACTGAACTAGAACTGAACTAGAACTGAACTAAAACTGAACTAGAACTGAACTAGAACTGAACTAGAACCAGAACTGAACTGAACTAGAGCTATAACTGAACTAGAACTGAACTAGAACTGAACTAGAACTAGAGCTATAACTGAACTAGAACTGAACTAGAACTGAACTAGAACTGAACTAGAACTGAACTAGAACTGAACTAGAACTGAACTAGAACTGAACTAGAACTGAACTAGAACTGAACTAGAACTGAACTAGAACTGAACTAGAACTGAACTAGAACTGAACTAGAACTGAACTAGAATTGAACTACAACGGAACTAAACTGAACTAGAACGGAACTAGAACTGAACTAGAACTGAACTAGAACTGAACTAGAACTGAACTAGAACTGAACTAGAATTGAACTAGAACTGAACTAGAACTGAACTAGAACTGAACTAGAACTGAACTAGAACTGAACTAGAACTGAACTAGAACTGAACTAGAACTGAACTAGAACTGAACTAGAACTGAACTAGAACTGAACTAGAACTGAACTAGAACTGAACTAGAACTGAACTAGAATTGAACTACAACGGAACTAAACTGAACTAGAACTGAACTAGAACTGAACTAGAACTGAACTAGAACTGAACTAGAACTGAACTAGAACTGAACTAGAACTGAACTAGAACTGAACTAGAACTGAACTAGAACTGAACTAGAACTGAACTAGAACTGAACTAGAACTGAACTAGAACTGAACTAGAACTGAACTAGAACTGAACTAGAACTGAACTAGAACTGAACTAGAACTGAACTAGAACTGAACTAGAACTGAACTAGAACTGAACTAGAACTGAACTAGAACTGAACTAAAACTGAACTAGAACTGAACTGGAATCAGAACTAAACTAGAACTATAACTGAACTAGAACTGAACTAGAACTGAACTAGAACTGAACTAGAACTGAACTAGAACTGAACTAGAACTGAACTAGAACTGAACTAGAACTGAACTAGAACTGAACTAGAACTGAACTAGAACTGAACTAGAACTGAACTCGAACTGAACTAGAACTGAACTAGAAACTGAACTAGAACGAACTAGAAACTGAACTAGAACTGAACTAGAACTGAAACTAGAACTGAACTAGAACTGAACTAGAACTGAACTAGAACTGAACTAGAACTGAACTAGAACTGAACTAGAACTGAACTAGAACTGAACTAGAACTGAACTAGAACTGAACTAGAACTGAACTAGAAACTGACCTAGACCTAACTGAACTAGAACTGAACCTAGAACTGAACTAGAACTGAACTAGAACTGAACTAGAACTGAACTAGAACTGAACTAGAACTGAACTAGAACTGAACTAGAACTGAACTAGAACTGAACTAGAACTGAACTAGAACTGAACTAGAACTGAACTAGAACTGAACTAGAACTGAACTAGAACTGAACTAGAACTGAACTAGAACTGAAACTAGAACTGAACTAGAACTGAACTAGAATGAACTAGAACTGAAACTGATGAACTAGACTGAACTAGAACTGAACTAGAACTGAACTAGAACTGAACTAGAACTGAACTAGAACTGAACTAGAACTGAACTAGAACTGAACTAGAACTGAACTAGAACTGAACTAGAACTGAACTAGAACTGAACTAGAACTGAACTAGAACTGAACTAGAACTGAACTAGAACTGAACTAGAACTGAACTAGAACTGAACTAGAACTGAACTAGAACTGAACTAGAACTGAACTAGAACTGAACTAGAACTGAACTAGAACTGAACTAGAACTGAACTAGAACTGAACTAGAACTGAACTAGAACTGAACTAGAACTGAACTAGAACTGAACTAGAACTGAACTAGAACTGAACTAGAACTAAACTAGAACTGAACTAGAACTGAACTAGAACTGAACTAGAACTGAACTAGAACTGAACTAGAACTGAACTAGAACTGAACTAGAACTGAACTAGAACTGAACTAGAACTGAGCTAGAACTGAACTAGAACTGAACTAGAACAGAACTAGAACTGAACTAGAACTGAACTAGAACTGAACTAGAACTGAACTAGAACTGAACTAGAACTGAACTAGAACTGAACTAGAACTGAACTAGAACTGAACTAGAACTGAACTAGAACTGAACTAGAACTGAACTAGAACTGAACTAGAACTGAACTAGAACTGGAATGAACTGGAACTGAACTAGAACTGAACTGGTACTGAACTAGAACAGAAGAAATAAATAAATAGGCACTTATAGGGTCTTTATAAATTTATATTTATTTGAATGACTTCAAAGTCTATGGTTTTATCCTTTCTAACAAATTATAATGGTTTAAGAATGAACAAGTTTAATTTATAGATAACTTCCATTAATTACATAACACCTATAAAAGCAAATTAACATTTTATTGATATACATACGTGCCTATGCATGCCCATAATTCAAGAGTCAATCCCCTTTCTTTTATATCAAAATTACCTTGACCATGTCATAACTGAAGTCACCTCTAAAAAAAATCAAAAGCATGAATAGCAGCACGTAATCCAACGCAAATTTCTTATTCATAACGAAGATAAAGAAACTTATATAAAAAATATGTATTCTTCTTGTATTTTTCCTTGAACCTAATGACATCACGTTCCAAAAAAGACATTTGAACTCTGGCAATTAAAGTTTATGTAAAAACCGAAAAACAAAAAATATTTATTGATTTTCATAAACTTCTTTAAGTTAAAATTCACAGAAAACAAGCGAAAAACACAAAAGGATTTTTGAAGAAACCCGTTTGACTGACACACACCTTAAAGGATATAAAATGTCACAAAGGAACCCTTGAGAAAGACAAACAAACAGACAAATAAACTTGCTTAAAGAACAAAATGATAATGGGGAAGAGAAGGTGGTCCTTACAGCCCACTTGATGGTATGCCATAAAAATCAACAACATCATCTTTTTCGTCTATATACAAAGATGATATAAAGAAGAGATTAAATCCACAAGGATTTAACAAACAACTTAATTTTATTCTTTCAAATCAAACAAATCCCCTTGTACTTGTATTCAGAACCTCTAGAAGTGGGTTAAGTTGTGAATATGATTAAAAAGATTTCGAAATTATTGAACAGAGATAAATCCTAAATGTAGAGTAATAAATAACTTATGTTGGCGGAAATTTCTTATAAGTTTTTGTCATTATGAAATTTGAAACTTGTTGCCTATTTTCTTTGCTACAAAAAAATCCATTAAAATTATTATATTGTTCTTTTTTCGTACATATTCGCCCCTTTTCTTTAACTGGAGGGGGTTGGTTTTATTTTTAACTTATTTGTTTTTTTTTCTATCTTTTAATGCTTCATCAGCCTGATTTCAAACGAAATCTGAGTGTTTGACTGTAAATGTGCACTCAAATGAGCGCAATAACTTTGAATGAATGCAACCGACGAATTGTAGTCATAAGTACTAGTACATACCTTATAGTACATTGTCGTTTGTTTTCACCAGTACGACGAACTACTTACTGTTGCAGGCTACAATTATGTTTGTGTAAACATAAAATTGCAGGAGAGAAAAAAACCCAAGCTCAAACATATCCGAAAAGAAACAGTGGTTTCTCACAGGAAAGGACAGTTTTATTATTCCCGACTATTTTACATTCCTTCCATTTTGTTAATTAATGAAAGAAGTGGAATCTAGTCCAAAGTTCCTATTGTTAAACGAAGTGGTGCACGAACTCTCGACTCAACAGCTAATAGTACTAGATACATATGTATATGAAAAAATAAGCGAAGTATTCCCATTCCCGACAAACGTTTCAATGGTGAGGCTGCTGCCTTATGTAAACTCCATTTTATAGCTCGAACAATTTCAAACGCTAAATTGTGAAATATCTTTAATCAAGTTAGTTAGTTAGTTAGTTAGTTAGTTAGTTAGTTAGTTAGTTAGTTAGTTAGTAGTTAGTTAGTTAGTTAGTTAGTTAGTTAGTTAGTTAGTTAGTTAGTTAGTTAGTTAGTTAGTTAGTTAGTTAGTTAGTTAGTTAGTTAGTTAGTTAGTTAGTTAGTTAGTTAGTTAGTTAGTTAGTTAGTTAGTTAGTTAGTTAGTTAGTTAGTTAGTAGTTAGTTAGTTAGTTAGTTAGTTAGTTAGTTAGTTAGTTAGTTAGTTAGTTAGTTAGTTAGTTAGTTAGTTAGTTAGTTAGTTAGTAGTTAGTTAGTTAGTTAGTTAGTTAGTAGTTAGTTAGTTAGTTAGTTAGTTAGTTAGTTAGTTAGTTAGTTAGTTAGTTAGTTAGTTAGTTAGTTAGTTAGTTAGTTAGTTAGTTAGTTAGTTAGTTAGTTAGTAGTTAGTTAGTTAGTTAGTTAGTTAGTTAGTTAGTTAGTTAGTTAGTTAGTTAGTTAGTTAGTTAGTTAGTTAGTTAGTTAGTTAGTTAGTTAGTTAGTTAGTTAGTTAGTTAGTTAGTAGTTAGTTAGTTAGTTAGTTAGTTAGTTAGTTAGTTAGTTAGTTAGTTAGTTAGTTAGTTAGTTAGTTAGTTAGTTAGTTAGTTAGTTAGTTAGTTAGTTAGTTAGTTAGTTAGTTAGTTAGTTAGTTAGTTAGTTAGTTAGTTAGTTAGTTAGTTAGTTAGTTAGTTAGTTAGTTAGTTAGTTAGTTAGTTAGTTAGTTAGTTAGTTAGTTAGTTAGTTAGTTAGTTAGTTAGTTAGTTAGTTAGTTAGTTAGTTAGTTAGTTAGTTAGTAGTTAGTTAGTTAGTTAGTTAGTTAGTTAGTTAGTAGTTAGTTAGTTAGTTAGTTAGTTAGTTAGTTAGTTAGTTAGTTAGTTAGTTAGTTAGTTAGTTAGTTAGTTAGTTAGTTAGTTAGTTAGTTAGTTAGTTAGTTAGTTAGTTAGTTAGTTAGTTAGTTAGTAGTTAGTTAGTTAGTTAGTTAGTTAGTTAGTTAGTTAGTTAGTTAGTTAGTTAGTTAGTTAGTTAGTTAGTTAGTTAGTTAGTTAGTTAGTTAGTTAGTTAGTTAGTTAGTTAGTTAGTTAGTTAGTTAGTTAGTTAGTTAGTTAGTAGTTAGTTAGTTAGTTAGTTAGTTAGTTAGTTAGTTAGTTAGTTAGTAGTTAGTTAGTTAGTTAGTTAGTTAGTTAGTTAGTTAGTTAGTTAGTTAGTTAGTTAGTAGTTAGTTAGTTAGTTAGTTAGTAGTTAGTTAGTTAGTTAGTTAGTTAGTTAGTTAGTTAGTTAGTTAGTTAGTTAGTTAGTTAGTTAGTTAGTTAGTTAGTTAGTTAGTTAGTTAGTTAGTTAGTTAGTAGTAGTTAGTAGTTAGTTAGTTAGTTAGTTAGTTAGTAGTTAGTTAGTTAGTTAGTTAGTAGTTAGTTAGTTAGTTAGTTAGTTAGTTAGTTAGTTAGTTAGTTAGTTAGTTAGTTAGTTAGTTAGTTAGTTAGTTAGTTAGTTAGTAGTTAGTTAGTTAGTTAGTTAGTTAGTTAGTTAGTTAGTTAGTTAGTTAGTTAGTTAGTTAGTTAGTTAGTTAGTTAGTTAGTTAGTTAGTTAGTTAGTTAGTTAGTTAGTTAGTTAGTTAGTTAGTTAGTTAGTTAGTTAGTTAGTTAGTAGTTAGTAGTTAGTTAGTTAGTTAGTTAGTTAGTTAGTTAGTTAGTTAGTAGTTAGTTAGTTAGTTAGTAGTTAGTTAGTTAGTTAGTTAGTTAGTTAGTTAGTTAGTTAGTTAGTTAGTTAGTTAGTTAGTTAGTTAGTTAGTTAGTTAGTTAGTAGTTAGTTAGTTAGTTAGTTAG
Organism: Lucilia sericata; assembly: GCF_015586225.1. Classification (NCBI taxonomy): domain Eukaryota; kingdom Metazoa; phylum Arthropoda; class Insecta; order Diptera; family Calliphoridae; genus Lucilia; species Lucilia sericata. Next base: position 316,133 of record NW_023994419.1, on the reverse strand, counting down.
TTAGTTAGTTAGTTAGTTAGTTAGTTAGTTAGTTAGTTAGTTAGTTAGTTAGTTAGTTAGTTAGTTAGTAGTTAGTTAGTTAGTTAGTTAGTTAGTTAGTTAGTTAGTTAGTTAGTTAGTTAGTTAGTTAGTTAGTTAGTTAGTTAGTTAGTTAGTTAGTTAGTTAGTTAGTTAGTTAGTTAGTTAGTTAGTTAGTTAGTTAGTTAGTAGTTAGTTAGTTAGTTAGTTAGTTAGTTAGTTAGTTAGTTAGTAGTTAGTTAGTTAGTTAGTTAGTTAGTTAGTTAGTTAGTTAGTTAGTAGTTAGTTAGTTAGTTAGTTAGTTAGTTAGTTAGTTAGTTAGTTAGTTAGTTAGTTAGTTAGTTAGTTAGTTAGTTAGTTAGTAGTTAGTTAGTAGTAGTTAGTTAGTTAGTTAGTTAGTTAGTTAGTTAGTTAGTTAGTTAGTTAGTTAGTTAGTTAGTTAGTTAGTTAGTTAGTTAGTTAGTTAGTTAGTTAGTTAGTTAGTTAGTTAGTTAGTTAGTAGTTAGTTAGTTAGTTAGTTAGTTAGTTAGTTAGTTAGTTAGTTAGTTAGTTAGTTAGTTAGTTAGTAGTTAGTTAGTTAGTTAGTTAGTTAGTTAGTTAGTTAGTTAGTTAGTTAGTTAGTTAGTTAGTTAGTTAGTTAGTTAGTTAGTAGTTAGTTAGTTAGTTAGTTAGTTAGTTAGTTAGTTAGTTAGTTAGTTAGTTAGTTAGTTAGTTAGTTAGTTAGTTAGTAGTTAGTTAGTTAGTTAGTTAGTTAGTTAGTAGTTAGTTAGTTAGTTAGTTAGTTAGTTAGTTAGTTAGTTAGTTAGTTAGTTAGTTAGTTAGTTAGTTAGTTAGTTAGTTAGTTAGTTAGTTAGTTAGTTAGTTAGTTAGTTAGTTAGTTAGTTAGTTAGTTAGTTAGTTAGTTAGTTAGTTACCTGGATAGTATGTGAGGTAACCCTTGCTACTACTGCTCTGTCTAATTCTCCTACAATCCACTGCAACCATACATTCCGTTATTTGCAATAGGGTTTGTACTTATGTGGGTGTCAGATGTTATGTGGTGGTTTCACTAATGGCAGTTGGATGGTTGGTTCACTTATGGTTCTTTTACATTTTCATTCCATTATTATTTTCCTATTTGAACATTTCGCTTTTGTAGTCCATGTCAATTTGGTAGAGAGGGCGAGTGGGGGAGTCACTTTTATGATAACATGCCGTTGAATGAATGAATATTTTCATGTTTGCCTCTGCTCCATAGTTCCATAAGGGGTTGTTGTCTTACATTTTTTGTCGTTTTTCCCTCATTTCAAAATATTGTTGCAATTTTATTCTTTTTCGTTTTTGTGTCTTTTTCTCTGTGCTTAAATGTTTGTCGTTTTATGTTGTTGTTTTGTTTATGTTTTTGCCTCCTGGTGAAAATTCATTTCTTGTTAATTTTCGTATTTTTGTGCGAAATTTCTTTTTTTTTCCGTTAACGACCTTGAGTTAAACAGTTGAAATGAATAATAAATTATTGAAATGAGTCATGAATCCATGATGTTTGTGCAAAATTCAAACAATATGAACTAGATTCTTTTGTAAAATGAAATTTTGGAAATGTAGAAATATCATAATGATAAATCATAAATTATGTTGGGAATTCACCTGTCACATGTGAAATGTGAGATGTTTAACTACTAGAGGTGGGAGTGTGTTAGTCATAAAAATTTTTTGAAAGAAAAATTCTCATCGAATATTGGATTTTGAATATTTTTCTATAGAAGATTTTCGATAAAGGATATAAGAAAATGTTCGATATTGTTTATTTTTATGTATTTGTTATATTTTTCTATAGAAAATTTCAATATTGAATATTTTTTTATAGAAAATGTTCGATATTGAACATTTTTCTATAGAAAATTTTCTTTATTGGATAGTTTTCTATAGAAAATGTTCGATATTGAACATTTTTCTATAGAAAATTGAGCATTTTTTTTATAGAAAATTTTCGATATTGTATATATACATATCTAAAGAAAATTTTCGATATTAAACATTTTTCTATAAAAAATTTTCGATATTGAAAATTTTTCTATATTTGAATATTTTCTATAGAAAATGTTCGATATTGAATATTTATCTATAAAATATTTTCGTTATTAAACATTTTTCTATAGAAAATTTTCGTTATTGAACATTTTTCTATAGAAAGTCATCTATATTGAGCATTTTTCTATAGAAAATTTTCGATATTGAACATTTTTCTATAGAAAATCTTCCATATCGAACTCTTTTCAAAACAAAGTTTTCGATAATGAACATTTTTCTCTATAAAATTTGGGATATTGAACATTTTTCTATAGAAAATTTTCAATATTGAACTCTTTTTTATTGAAAACTTTCTATTTTACACACTTTTCTACAGAAAATTTTAAATATTGAATATTTTCTATAGATTATCATTTTATATCCAATTATTTATTCAATGGTTTGTTTATTATTTTTACTTTTAATAATTTAATATAATTTTAACTGAATTTTAACCTTTTAATTCAATTTCCGTTAATTTGCGTTGCCAACTCTTTTGTTGTTTTATTTTTCCCACTTCAAGCAAAACATCTCTGTTTTTTTTCAGTTTTTCTTATTGGCCTTTTCTCATTTCACTCTCTTGCTGTTACTGTGTCAAATTTAACAGCAACAGCTGTTCGAAAACAAACAAATACATAAGAAAAAATTCAATTTGTTCTTTCGCACGAGAAAAAAAGGCGGTTGTTAAATGAAAATTGTGTTTATTTAAAAAAATATTAAACAAATTATTAAAAATATAAATGAATTTTAAATAATAAAAAGCTACTTAACAAAACAAGTGTAATTATTATAAGAATAACACAGTATTAACGCAAAAAAGTTCCTGTTTTAATCAAGTACAAAATAAATGGCAGCCAATTAATATTAAGAACAAAAAAAGGAAAGAAAAGCAACAAAATGGGTAAGCTGGAAAAGGTTTTAATTTAGTTAAACAATAAACAAAGTTTTTGTTATAGTTATTATAAATACTCTAGTTAATAAACAAAAACAATTTGTATTACATTTTTCTATAAAAGCACCAAATTAGAAGAATCTAGTCTCCCTTATGTCTGGGGTGTTTTCCAATTTTCTTCTTTGTTGTTGTTGTTTTTTGGTTTTTTTTCTATTTGCCTGGCCTAGAAGTTGCTTATTGTTTGTTGTTCTTTTTTTGTAGCTTAGCTCTTCAACTTGAACTTTTATTTTGTTAAATTGTTTTTTGAAAAAACAAAACAATTGTAAAAATATTTTAATTGTTTATTACATGACTCAAATTTATTACCGGACATGTTTGGAATTTTTAATAGAACTACTCAAACTCGAATATACAGGTCTTTTCTTCATATAAATGTGTGTTTTTTTTGTCCAGCCACTTAATTTTAGCCAAATTTTTATGTAAATTTCTTTACTTTGTGCATTTTATATAAAACTCTATTGGTTTTATATATGATTTATTAAACCCTTTACTTATGGCGCTACAAAATAAGTTATTCTACTATTGTCGTTAATTGATTTGTAATATTTGGTTAGATAACTGAGGAATCTCTATAATATAGTTAATGGTATAGAAAAATGTTCAATACCGAAAATTTTCTATAGAAAAATAATCAATATCGAAAGTTTTCTATAGAAAAATATTCAATATCAAAAGTTTTCTATAGAAAAATATTCAATATCGAAAATTATCTATAGCAAAATTCTCAATTTCAAAACTTTTCTATAGAAACCTGTGCAATGTAATAAATTTTCTAGAGAAAAATGTTCAATATCGTATGTTTTTATAGAAAAATTATCAATATCGTATATTTTCTATAGAAACATTTTCAATATCGAGAAAAATTATCAATAACGAAAATTTTCTTTAGAAAAATTATCAATATCGAAAATTTTCTATATAGAAATATTAAATATCAAAAATTTTCTATATAGAAATATTCTATATCAAAAATTTTCTATAGAAAAATGATCAATATCGAAAGTTTCCATAGAAAAATGTTCAATATCGAAAATTTTCTATAGAAAAATATTCAATATCGACAATTTTCTATAGAAAAATATTCATTATCGAAAATTTTCTACAGAAAAATGTTCAATATCGAAAAATTTCAATAGAAAAATGTTCAATATCGAAAAATTTCTATAGAAAAAGGTTTAATATCGAAAATTTTCTATAGAAAAATATTCAATATCGAAAATTTTCTATAGAAAAATATTCAATATCGAAAATTTTCTATAGAAAAATCTTCAATATCGAAAATTTTCTATAGAAAAATCTTCAATATCGAAAATTTTCTATAGAAAAATCTTTAATATCGAAAATTTTCTATAGAAAAATCTTCAATATCGAAAATTTTCTATAGAAAAATATTCTATAAAAATATTCAATATCGAAAATTTTCTATAGAAAAATACTAAATATCAAAAATTTTCTATAGAAAAATATTCAATATCGAAAATTTTCTATAGAAAAATATTCAATATCGAAAATTTTCTATAGAAAAATATTCAATATCGAAAATTTTCTATAGAAAAATATTCAATATCGAAAATTTTCTATAGAAAAATATTCAATATCGAAAATTTTCTATAGAAAAACATTCAATATCGAAAATTTTCTATAGAAAAATGTTCAATATCGAAAATTTTTTACAGAAAAATGTTCAATATCGAAAAATTTCTATAGAAAAATGTTCAATATCGAAAATATTCTATAGAAAAATGCTCAATATCGAAAATTTTGTATAGAAAAATATTCAATATCAAAATTTTTCTATAAAAAATGTACAATATCAAACATTTTCTATAGAAAAATGTTCAATATTGAAAATTTTCTATAAAAGAATGTTCAATATCGAAAATTTTCTATAAAAAATCTTCAATATCGAAAATTTTCTATAAAAAATCTTCAATATCGAAAATTTTCTATAAAAAATCTTCAATATCGAAAATTTTCTATAAAAAATCTTCAATATCGAAAATTTTCTATAAAAAATCTTCAATATCGAAAATTTTCTATAAAAAATCTTCAATATCGAAAATTTTCTATAAAAAATCTTCAATATCGAAAATTTTCTATAAAAAATCTTCAATATCGAAAATTTTCTATAAAAAATCTTCAATATCGAAAATTTTCTATAAAAAATCTTCAATATCGAAAATTTTCTATAAAAAATCTTCAATATCGAAAATTTTCTATAAAAAATCTTCAATATCGAAAATTTTCTATAGAAAAATCTTCAATATGGAAAATTTTCTATAAAAAATCTTCAATATCGAAAATTTTCTATAAAAAATCTTCGATATCGAAAATTTTCTATAAAAAATCTTCAATATCGAAAATTTTGTATAAAAAATCTTCAATATCGAAAATTTTCTATAAAAAATCTTCAATATCGAAAATTTTTTATAGAAAAATCATCAATATCGAAAATTTTCTATAGAAAAATGTTCAATATGGAAAATTTTCTATAAAAAAAATCTTCAATATCCAAAATTTTCTATAAAAAAATCTTCCATATCCAAAATTTTCAATAGAAAAATCTTCAATATCCTAAATTTTCTATAAAAAAAAAATCTTCAATATCGAAAATTTTCTATAGAAAAATCGTCAATGTCAAAAATGTTCTATAGACAAATGTTTACTATCGAAAATTTTCTAAAATATTTAATATCAAAAGTTTAATTATGAAACTACATCGAAAAATCTTAAAATTTTAGGAAAAATTTAAAGTTTTATTTCAAATTTTAAAATTCGAAAGTGGAAAATGCAAGAAAATTATAATTTTTTACGGAATCTTCAAGATTTATATAATTTTTTAAAAGCTTTCAAGTTTTCTTTGATAACTCAAGAAATTCGACTTTTACCCATAATATCTTCATTGAACAAAATAATTTTCTGTTCCCATATTACCGTACTTTATATATCGATAAAAAAATCATTCAATATCACTCATAATTTGTTTATTTACGCACCTGCAACTGTATTGACTGGCCAATTGTATGACTAAATTGTTGGTATGTAATGGGTAAAATAAAAAATAACTTTATTTTCAAATATTACTAATAAGTTTTTGAGTATTTTTTATTTAAAAAAAATATTTTTTTAATTAGTCTTTAATACGTGCTTGTTTAAAACGGTTAAAAAATATTATAAAACAAATAAATATATACAAATTAAATTGCTTAGAAATTAGCAATATCAAAATAGAAAATTGTTTTTATAAGAAAATAAACAAAGATAACCATAAACAAAATGTTGAAATCGAAAAAATTTTTGAAAAAACAATATCAAAAATTAAAATTGTTTTATAAGAAAACAACAAGTGAGTGGTTGCTAAACAACAAAGACTGCTCCTTAAATTTTAGTTATAATGCTTCCAGATGTCTTAAATATCTTTATTTACATATTAGTTTTATTATTTTTTTATTGAATTTTTTTGCATAATTATACTAATATATTATTCTTTTTCTATTTACAGGTAAGACATGAAACAATTCTCTTCATATTCAAAACTCAGGTATTCGTAGATTTATATTATAGGAATATCATACAAACTCAGAAACCATTATTAAAATTATTACTGGTTTATGAAACAAAATTATGAAGATACTCGATCACTATATGCTAAATATTGTTCGGAATCTATGTTAATGCTAATCTATCAATAATATTAACAGATAATATCAATTTGTTTGCCATTTTAAGTATTAAAAATTTAATTAGTTATTAGAACGAATGTCGTTTTAACTTGTCAAACTAGTTCAGTTCTAGTTCTAGTTCAGTTCTAGTTCAGTTCTAGTTCAGTTCTAGTTCAGTTCTAGTTCAGTTCTAGTTCAGTTCTAGTTCAGTTCTAGTTCAGTTCTAGTTAAGTTCTAGTTAAGTTCTAGTTCAGTTCTAGTTCAGTTCTAGTTCAGTTCTAGTTCAGTTCTAGTTCAGTTCTAGTTCAGTTCTAGTTCAGTCAGTTCTAGTTCAGTTCTAGTTCAGTTCTAGTTCAGTTCTAGTTCAGTTCTAGTTCAGTTCTAGTTCAGTTCTAGTTCAGTTCTAGTTCAGTTCTAGTTCAGTTCTAGTTCAGTTCTAGTTCAGTTCTAGTTCAGTTCTAGTTAAGTTCTAGTTCAGTTCTAGTTCAGTTCTAGTTCAGTTCTAGTTCAGTTCTAGTTCAGTTCTAGTTCAGTTCTAGTTCAGTTCTAGTTCAGTTCTAGTTCAGTTCTAGTTCAGTTCTAGTTCAGTTCTAGTTCAGTTCTAGTTCAGTTCTAGTTCAGTTCTAGTTCAGTTCTAGTTCAGTTCTAGTTCAGTTCTAGTTCAGTTCTAGTTCAGTTCTAGTTCAGTTCTAGTTCAGTTCTAGTTCAGTTCTAGTTCAGTTCTAGTTTAGTTCTAGTTCAGTTCTAGTTCAGTTCTAGTTCAGTTCTAGTTCAGTTCTAGTTCAGTTCTAGTTCAGTTCTAGTTCAGTTCTAGTTCAGTTCTAGTTCAGTTCTAGTTCAGTTCTAGTTCAGTTTCTAGTTCAGTTCTAGTTCAGTTTTAGTTCAGTTCTAGTTCAGTTCTACTTCAGTTCTAGTTCAGTTCTAGTCTCTAGTTCAGTTCTAGTTCAGTTCTAGTTCAGTTCTAGTTCAGTTCTAGTTCAGTTCTAGTTCAGTTCTAGTTCAGTTCTAGTCTAGTTCAGTTCTAGTTCAGTTCTAGTTCAGTTCTAGTTCAGTTCTAGTTCAGTTCTAGTTCAGTTCTAGTTCAGTTCTAGTTCAGTTCTAGTTCAGTTCTAGTTCAGTTCTAGTTCAGTTCTAGTTCAGTTCTAGTTCAGTTCTAGTTCAGTTCTAGTTCAGTTCTAGTTCAGCAGTTCTAGTTCAGTTCTAGTTCAGTTCTAGTTCAGTTCTAGTTCAGTTCTAGTTCAGTTCTAGTTCAGTTCTAGTTCAGTTCTAGTTCAGTTCTAGTTCAGTTCTAGTTCAGTTCTAGTTCAGTTCTAGTTCAGTTCTAGTTCAGTTCTAGTTCAGTTCTAGTTCAGTTCTAGTTCAGTTCTAGTTCAGTTCTAGTTCAGTTCTAGTTCAGTTCTAGTTCAGTTCTAGTTCAGTTCTAGTTCAGTTCTAGTTCAGTTCTAGTTCAGTTCTAGTTCAGTTCTAGTTCAGTTCTAGTTCAGTTCTAGTTTAGTTCTAGTCTATTGATTAGTCTATGGACTAATCAATGGAAAACTTGTTGACCATTTTTTTTTACAGATCCTCAATAAATTAGTTCAGTGCCAAATTATGATCTTTACTATTATTAAACTTTTTCTTAAAAAAAAAAAAACTATAAACTTCTTTCTTAAATTAAATTTGTTATTATTCAACCATCCATCATCAGCTTCAACAAACTATGCTGACATAAACACATAAAATAGACATTTATGTCTTCATCAAACTCAAAAACACTGATTGTTATTATAATGAAGAAGACGACACTGATGACGCTGATGCAACTGAATAAACCGGATGCAAAAACATTTGCTAGCTTTTGGTATACATATGTATGTATTAAAGTTTTCCTTCAATGAAAACCTTATGCAGGATTTTTGTTGTTTATAAACAAGGAAATTTCTTTAGACAATCTTTCTCTGTATTATATCTCTGGGAAATAAGTGTTCGTTAGAGATTGTGATTGTATGTCATCGTTGGTTTGGTATAAGTGTCAATTTCATCTGTTAACTTTTGCCTGTATGACACGTTAAGTGTTTTGGGTTTTAATGTTTGTCTATATGGATGAAAATTACAAGTACATCGTTTTGATACCCTTGGGCCAAGCAATGTACATGTAGCGTAGACATAGGAATAAGAAAGAAAATTTACATATAATAGAATATACCTACTAGTACTTTTCCAACTATCCTTGTGACTTTATCAAGATGTGTAAGAGAGATATTTTTGTTATGTGTTACATCCATATGTGTATCTAAATAATAGTTTGCAAACAGGCTTTCTTCGTTGTATTTATATAGGAATATTGTAGATTTCTATAGCTACAAAATATTATGACATAACTTGCTGATTGAAGGACATTTACACTTTGTATTAAGTTATGTTTTAAGGAGGCTATTAGATGTTCAAATATGTTTATCAGAGGATTTAAAATATGTTTTAAAATAAGTTGTTTTTCCTATTTATTGGCCAATTATTATAAATGTTTTGTTATTGAATTTCTTATAAAAATTCTCAAAAATAAGGACATTATCCTTTTCATATAGAAAATGAGAAATGATGATGATGAAGGTCCTCAAAGCGTTAGCCAGCAGCACTTGAGGTATGGATAAGGAAACCTTGTTAGCTACATATAAAACGATTGGTCGGTCAGTGGTTAATTATGCTGCTCTAGTGTGGTCACTTTCGCTCAATGATAATCAGAGGAGAAACATTCAAAGCTGCCAAAGTGACAAATTAATTCGGAACATCACCTGCAAGAGAACACGAAGGTCCTCTCGAGTCAAGGAACACAATGTCACGTTGACCAAACAGTTCCTCCTGGAATGACTTTAACCACACACAGTTGGATACTCCCCTGAAGCATGTCAGGAAGGATATTCATATATACAAGGAAAATACATGCAGATATGTGCAGGATCCATTAGATCAGTCCTCGTATACGGCAGTTTTAAATGAAATACATAGAGACGCCGTAAATACCGTTTGAATGTAGGTCGCCCACCACCCATAGCAGACACAGAATCGGGATGGAGCAATAGGATCAATGCCTACTGGTCACGTATAGACCGTGTCGTCCCCAACGAAAGTCCTGCATGTGGTCAGGGTCCCCATGATACCCACCACATGTTCAACTGCTCAGCCAACCCTACTTCACTCTGTCCAATGGATTTATGGACGCAACCAGTTGAAGTAGCCCTCTTTTTAGGCCTGGACCCCCAACTAGTTTATTGTATAGTTTTAGCTATTACAATAACAACAACCACTGATCGGTAAATTGCCTTATAGGTAGCCAAGGTTTCGGGTAGTAGAGGAATTCGTTTCTACTACGTTTTCTGAGCTGAGGAGTTAAATAGGCTGTCAAAGGTGATATTTTTTATTGGTTCACAGACGGAATTTGGACTTTATCGACTATGGCGATATAATTATCAAAAGATTCACATCTGTGGAACATTTAGGAACCTTTTTAAAAAAATCGCTAAAGAAGTAGCATAATCGCTTATACCCCATTTACACATACACGAAATCTAGTACTTATGAGATTTCGAGCCAAATCTACTTGATTTTAACTAGATTTCCCATACAAAACAAAATCTACTTCGTAACTAGATTTCGTTAAAATCTACTCAAAATCTAATAGTTTTTAGTGATGCAACTCTGTTTTTTCCTAAATAATACTAAAAAATACGACACTACACAAGAAAAAAGAGGAAAACAAAACAAACAAAAAAAAATTAAAATGTCGACAAAATTTTTATAAATTGAAAAACATGAATGAAAAGTTAATCTAAAATAAAAGGTAATGTTATATTTAAATATCTATTTTTTTATTTTAAATGGAATTTTGATAAATATCCCATTTTTCCTTCTTATTTTTCATATCACACACTTTTTCAAGAAATATTAGAAAAAATGAAATCTTCTTAAATGTCAAGAATAGTAAGTGTAAACGGACTAGATTTGGAAAAAGATTTTAAATGAAATCTACTAGATTTCGTGTATGTGTAAATGGGGTATTAGGTTACTTTAAAAGCAAAAATGTGGCAACATTTTTCAACCCTTTAAACATTTTTCAGTTTTGTTTTGATTATTTCATTCGTAGTTCACTTGTCACAACTGTTAGTTAACATTTGTTTATGCAGTTTTTTTTCTTTTTACAACAAATGACAGATTTACATCACTGTTAAGTCGATAGAGTTGCCATTAGATTAAAAATGTGAAAATTTTAATGATATAAAATACGAACTGTGGTATTTATACAAGGGATAATCTACCTTATATTATTGTGCCACGAAAGAAACTTTGAATAAATAGAAAAAAACCTGTCAAGATTGAAAAAAAAATCTCAAAAATTTTCCACACAAAAAAAGTCAACAAACTTCTTTTTTTTTAAACCAATAAAACCGAAATGAACTCTTCTCGTCTTCAACCCACCTTTATCGAAGAAGAATTTGCCTCTCTTCTAGATCGCTGCTGTATCGATGCATTTCTGAAATCCTCAAGTGGTTTAGTTATAGGCTTTTTGTCTTCCTCACTATTTCTAAAACAACGAAAATGGCCCATGTTATTGGGCATGGGTTTTGGTTTGGGTTATGCCTACGCCTCGTGTGAGTACAATTTGCAAATGTTGTGTGCTGCTGATGTCACGGAGAGCAGTACTTGATCATCTGTAGTAATTTTTTTTTTGTGTTGTAAGATAATGTCATTAATTTATTGCATGACTCTGTTTTTATATTAAAATGTTAATTAAATGTTTAATTGACTTATTAAATGGAAATTTAATTTAGTAAATAATAAAAAAATTGCAATTGAAATTAGTTAAAAAGAGGAAATTAAAAAAGTTATTTGTTAATTATTAACAATTTCAGCTGGTTGATACATTCTAAGTCGATAGGCTACGTTGGCAGTGTTCTAGTCTGTTAGTTTGGAGGTCATGGGTTCTCGTTTCTCTCCAGATGCTCTGTTAAAGGAGTTAGCAATAATTTTCTTTAAAGAAAATCAAATTATCGATAATTTTCTTTAAAGTGAATTAAGTTATCGACAACTTTCTTTGCAATAAATAAAGTCTTCAGCAATTTTCTTTAAAGTAAATCTAGTTATCGATAACTTTCCTTAAAGAAAATCAAATTATCGAAAGTTTAAAAATTTAAGCTATTGAAATTTTTTTTAATAAAAATCTAGTTATCGACATTATTATTTAAAGAAAATCAAGTTATCAAAAAATTTCTTAAAAAAAATCAAGTTATCGAAAATTTCTTAATAAAAATCAAGTTATCGATAATATTCTTTAAAGAATATCAAGTTATCGATAATTAAAAAAAATCAAGTTATCGATAAATTTATTTAAATAAAATCAAGTTACCGAAATTTTTCTTTAATAAAAATCAAGTGCTCAAAAATTGTCTTTGAAGAATATCAAGTTATCGATAATTTTCTTTAGTAAAATCAAGTTATCGATAATTTTCTTTAATAAAATCAAGTTATCAAAAAATCAGCTTATCGATAATTTTCTTTAAATAAAATCAAGTTATCGATAATTTTCCTTAATAAAAATTAAGTTATCGAAAATTTTGTTTTAATAATATCATGTTATCGATAATTTTCTTTAAATAAAATCAAGTTCTCAAAAATTTTCTTAAAAGAAAATCAAGTTATCGATAATTTTCTTTAATAAAATTAAGTTATCGAAAATTTTCTTTAAATAAAATCCAGCTATCGAAAATTTTCTTTAAATAAAATGAAGATATCGATAATTTTCTTAAATAAAAATTAAGTTATCCAAAAATTTTTTTTAAAGAAAAACAAGTTATCGAAATTTTTCTTTAAATAAAATCAATATATCGATAATTTATCAACTTATCGATAATTTTCTTAAATAAAAATTAAGTTGACGAAAATTTTCTTTAAATAAAATCGACTAATCGATAATTTTTTTTTTAAATAAAATCGAGTTATCGGTAATTATCTTATCGAAAATTATTCTTTAAATAATATCAAGTTATCGATAATTTTCTTTAATAAAAATCAAGTTATCGATAATTTTTTTTAAAGAAAATCAACTTATCGATAATTTTCTTTAATAAAATCAAGTTATCGAAAATTTTCTTTAAATAAATTCAAGTTATCGATTATTTTCTTTTAAAAAAATCAAGTTATCGATAATTTTCTTTAATAAAAATCAAGTTATCGAAATTTTTCTTTAAATAAAATCAACTTATCGATAATTTTTTTTAAATAAAATAAAGTTATCGAAAATTTTCTTTAAATAATGTCAAGTTATCGATAATTTTCTTTAATAAAATTCAAGTTATCGATAATTTTCTTTAATCAAAATCAACTTATCAAAAATTGTGTTTAAATAAAATCAAGTTGTCGATAATTTTCTTAAAAAGAAACAAGTTATCAATAAAGTTCTTTAAATAAAACCAAGTTATCGATATTTTCTTGAAAGAAAATCAATAAAATAAAATAAAAGTTATCGAAAATTTTCTCTCAAGTTATCAAGTTTAATAAAAATTAAGTTATTGAAAATATTCTTTAAAATAATATCAAGTTATCGAATATTTTAGTTAAGGAAAATCAAGTTATCGATTGTTGCCAAAAATGTATAAAAATTCTATAATGTTAATAACTCTAGTTTAATTATTGCATTTTCCAACAGACAGCGGCATATTAACGGTATTTATTGCTGCTATTTTTAAAACACATAATTAATTGCGACTTTGAACGTAAATTTGTATGCATTTTTAGCCTTCACCTTTACAATGAACGTAAAATATTTATTGAAAATTTTACTTCCATACTCTCCAAACGCCAAAATACTATACACCAACTAACAGCTGTTTTAGGTAAACAAACCAACCACTTATCGGCATCGCACTTTGAATAAGAGTGGGGGCCATAGAACCTCTGATAAATATATAGATACAAAAATGAGTACTTTTAGATACATGTTTTTTTTTCGATGATAACAAAGTAAAGTATCTAAGAGAGCAAAAGAAATGCTATAGTATAAATAGAGAACATAATATGTGGAGACTAGGGCTGAAAGTACTTTTTTAGTTTAAAGAAAATTAAAAAGTACTTTTTTTAAAAAAAGTACTTTTAATAAAATTTTTAAAATTTTGAGGCTTTGTTATTTAAAAAAGAAAAAAGTACTTTTTTGGCATTAAAAAAAAAGTACCAAATTTGTTATGAAAGAGTATTTTCTTAAAAAGAGCATTCATTTTTATACTTGGTGGTTGATTGTTCTCTTTGTTGTTTTTTAGTTTATTATGAAAACCTCAGATATTCTATGAGTGTGTGTATTTTTACTGTCCGTCCATCCCTGTGTTGTCTGTCTGTTTTGTGCACTTTAATAACATTTTCAAATGTCTACATATGGGAGTTTGCTGATCTTAGCCGGTGAAGAAACACGAGTTTTTTTTTTCGAAATTCTACGTACATATCAGACGTGTATGTGCAGACACTTAACCATAACAAAATAATACGATAAAATAAAAATTAAATAAAAAAAGAAGAAATATATCTATAAAAAACAGGCATATAATTCTACAATATCTGCTGCTATAAGTGCGGTTTTAGTTCTGTTCCATATTTGTTTGTTTTAAGTATAAAAGAAGAAATACTAAAAAAATAAAATAAAACAAATTTAAAAAGCAGTGAATGGTTAAAAATACCAGAAAAAATTTTTTTAAAATAAAATATAAAAAAAAGTAAACAAAGATATACAACTAGTACCTATAATCATTAAAAGAGCAAAATAATTTGTACAGCTAAAATATAAAACAAACAAACGTCTTTGCGTTCTATGTTATAATTATAAATTAAAAAGAAAATTTACTGTTTTATTAACAGGAAAATTCATTAATTTACATTTAGTAAAGAAAAAATATTAAGGAAAATATAAGAAATAATATAAAAAAATATATAAAGAACATAAAAAAAAATTTAAAAAAAAATGTATTATAAAATTTTAAATAAAACTGCGCAAATTTAATAAAAAATAAAAAAAAAAAAAATAAAAGAAATTTTTATATTCTAAAAGAAAATATATTATAAATTTTGTCCGTATTTGAAATGTTTATTGTTGAACAAAAATTAGCCAAATTTTTAGTGAAATAATAAAGAAAAAATGGAAATGATTCATGATAACAATTGTTAAACAAATATTTTGATTTTCTCTAAAAAATTTTTGTGATAAATTGATAGTCGATATATAAAATTAACCCTTAAATGTTTAGCGTACCTTGTATGTGGTGGTAGCTAAATTTGTTTTTAATACAGCCAGACAGACGGATACAAACAGATAAGAACTTAATCATCTATTTATATACGACCATTTTTTAACGGTCTTTAAGGAAAATTATCGATAACTTAATTTGCATTAAAGAAAATTTTCAATAACTTGATTTTCTTCAAAGAAAATTATCTATAACTTTATTTAATCTAAAGAAAATTATCGATAACTTGATTTATTTTAAAGAAAATTACCATTAACTTGATTTAATCTAAAGAAAATTATCGATAACTTGATTTTCTTTATTGAAAATGTTCGATAACTTGATTAACTTTAAAGAAAACTTTTGATAACTCAATTTTATTTAAAGAAAATTATCGATTACTAGATTTAATCTAAAGAAAATTATTATAACTATATCGATAACTTGATTTTCTTTCAAGAAACTGTAGATAATTTTATTTACTTTTAAAAAATTATCGATAACTTGATTATTTCCAAAGATTATTTCTAAAGAGAATTATCGACAACTTCATTTTAAGAAAAAATATCGATAACATGTTTTTCTTTAAAAATATATCGATAACTCAATTTCCTTTTAAGAAAATAATCAAAATTGTCGATACCATGATTTTCTTCAAAGAAAATAATCGATAACTTGTTTTTCTTTAAAGAAAATTATCGATAACATGACTTTCTTTAAAGAAAAATTTTTACAACTTGATTTTCTTTAAGAAAATAATCGATAACTAGGTTTTCTTTACAGAAAATTATCGATAACTTTATTTTTCTCAAAGAAAATAATCGATAACTCGTTTTTCTTTAAATGAAATTATCGATAACATGATTTTCTTTAAAGAAAATTGTCGATAACTTCAAATTCATTAAAGTAAATTATCGATAACTTGATTTTCATTAATGAAAATTATTGATGACTTGATTTTCTTTAAAGACAATTTTCGATAACACGATTTTACTTAAAGAAAATCTTCGATAATATGATTTTCTTTAAAGAAAATTATCGATAACTAGATTATCTTTAAAAAAATGTTCGATAACTAGATTTTCTTTAAAGAAAATTTTCGATAACATGTTTTTCTTTAAGGAAAATTAAGAATAATTTGATTTTCTTCAAAGAAAATAATCGATAACTTGTGTTTCTTTAAAGAAAATTATCGATAACTTAATTGTCTTAAAAGAAAGCTTTCGATAACTTAATTTTCATTAAAGAAAATGATCGATAACAAGATTTAATCTAAAGCAAATTATTGATTTTCATTAAAGAAAATTATCGATAACTTCTAATATATTAAAGAAAATGATCGAAAAATTAATTTTATTTTAAGAAAATTATCGATAACTTTTTTTTCTTCAAAGAAAATAATCGATTTTATTTAAAGAAAATTGTCGATAACTTATTTTCATTAAAGAAAATTATCGATAATTTCAAATTCATTAAAGAAAATTATAGATAACTTGATTTTCTTTAAATCAAATTTTCGATAACTAGATTTACTTTAAAGAAAATTGTCGATAACTTTATTTTCTTTAATCTAAAGAAAATTACCAATAACTTGACTGTCCTTTAACCAAAATTATCGATAACTAAATTTCTTTTGGGAAAATTTTCGATAACTTTATATTATTTAAATAAAATGTCTGATTTTATAAAACATAAATAAAGAAAATTATCGATGACATGATTGCCTTTAACAAAAATTTTCAATAACTAAAATTTTGTTAAAGAAATTTTTCGATAACTTGACTTTTTAAAATCTATAACTAGATTTTCTTAAAATAATTTTCTAAAAATAAAATTTCTTTGATTTGATTTTCACAAAAAAAAAAATACTTTCGATAACTTAATTTTATTTAAAGTACCATTTCGATAACTTAGTTTAAATTTAAGAAATCTTTCGTTTCTAGAGAAAACTCTAGATTATACAAGTTTCTTTTAGGGAAAACTTTCGATAATTTGATAAATAAACTTCCGATATCGATTGTCTTTGGGGAAAACTTTCAATAATTTAGTTTTCTTTAAAGAATAAGTTCGATAACTAAATTTTATTTAAAGAAAATTTTCATAATTTCAATTTGTTAATGAGAGTTTTCATCGATTATTTTCCTTTAAAGAAAACTTTTTTTTACTAAATCGTTAAGTTTATGTTATGATTAAGTAGTTTTTCTGTAGAGAAGTTATAATTAACTAAAAAAGTTTTCGATAACTTTATTTTGAAAGTCTTCTAAGCAGATAAATATTGTTGTTATCGAGTCTGACTTTTCAAAATTCAAGCTTAATTTTTCTTTAAATGAACATAACTCTTAAACTAACTAAAAGTGGGACTCGAACTCGAGCATAAAAAATATTCATATTCAAGTTCTAAATATTCTTTGAAATACTTTGTAAATTTCTATCTAAAAGATAAAAATCTAACAAAAAAGCAAAATGTTTCGATAAAACTAAAATGAAAGAGGAAACAAGTCTCTGGTAGACAGAGCAAAAAGCATATCGTGACATTATGCCAAAAGTTTAATTTATGAGAATTACGTTCAAATTGTTTGTTTATTTTAGATTCCCGCAAAAAAAAAAAAACTGAAAATAAAATAAAAATAATTAAAACAACAATTTTAACAAAGTAAATGTGTGAGCGATAAAAATTTTCATGAATAAAATAGACGTCGTTTCTAAAGGTGTTTTAAAAATAAATATTTTGCAAAATACAAAATGATCGAGATAAAAAAAGAAAAAAATAAATAAGAAAATTTTGAAAAATCGAAAGTGTTTTTTGAAAAACGAAACAAAAAAATTTGAAATTAGCGAAAGCATAAAAATTTAAAAAGTGTTTATCTAAAGCTAATAATTAGCAGACGAAAAACAAATCTAAACAGTTTTATAAATTAAAAATAACTCACGTGCCGGTGGGTAATTTGTGTTGAATATAATTAAATATTTATTATTTTTTGGTGTTTTCTTTAATAAACGCCCTGCGCCTTCAAAAAAACAAAAGCTCTCCATTTTTAATAACAAAATTGTGTGTTAAGCAATTTATACTAATTCTGCCACCTGTTAAAAATTCCTTTCCAAAATATATGGATTAACCCTTCATATTGGGTATTGTTGTTTCTCTTGTTACCATCAGAAAAGTAAGTTGTTTTTTTTTTAATTTTTGTAAATTTTTATACATTTTTGTTTTGTAGTTATTTTTTCTGGTATTTTTTGCATTATAATTTTTTCATACCTTCAATTATTATACATTCTGTTTGTTGTGGTTATTATTGTTGTTATTTTCCATTATTTATTCGATAAGAATTTCGAAAAATATATATTCATACAAAGAAAAATTCACATGATTGTTTGTTATTAGGTTTTTTTGGTTGGCATATACATATGAGCAAACAGACTCACGGTGAATTAATAGTTATACAGTGAGTGCTGGAAAATAGGGCTATTTCTTCATATACTGTAGACTAGACTATAGACTAGACTGTAGACTAGACTATAGACTAGACTATAGACTAGACTATAGACTAGACTATAGACTAAACTATAGACTAGACTACTATAGAATACTCTATAGACTACACTATATAGTAGACTATAGACTAGGCTAGACTTGACTAGACTATAGACTGGACTAGACTATAGACTAGACTAGACTATAGACTAGACTATAGACTAGACTATAGACTAGACTATAGACTAGACTATAGACTAGACTAAAGACTAGACTATAGACTAGACTATAGTCTAGACTAGACTATAGACTAGACTATAGACTAGACTATAGACTAGACTATAGACTAGACTATAGACTAGACTATAAACTAGACTATAGACTAGACTATAAACTAGACTATAGACTAGACTATAGATAGACTAGACTATAGACTAGACTATAGACTAGACTATAGATTAGACTATAGACTAGACTATAGACTAGACTATAGACTAGACTATAGACTAGACTATAGACTAGACTATAGACTAGACTATAGACTAGACTAGACTAGACTATAGACTAGACTATAGACTAGACTATAGACTAGACTATAGACTAGACTATAGACTAGACTACAGTCTAGTTTAGACTATATATAATATAGACTGTAGACTAGACTAGACTAGACTATAGACTACACTATAGACTAAACTATAGACTAGACTATAGACTAGACTAGACTATAGACTACACTATAGACTAAACTATAGACTAGACTATAGAATACTCTATAGACTACACTATATAGTAGACTATAGACTAGACTATAGACTAGACCAACGGTTCCCAAAAGGGGGTCCGCGGACCCCTAGTGGTCCGTAGCAAAATCCTAGGGGGTCCGCGAAGACGAACGAAAAAAATCATGAATAAAAAATATTCTCTATATGTTAGAAAATATTAAAAATATCTCCAATTTTTTCGTAAATACTAAAATACACAATTTTTATTCAATAATCCCAGATTTGTTGGTGACTTTTTGAATTTTATTGTTTCGGTCGTTTATCAGGATGAAGCTAGGCCCTACAAATTTATTGTTTTACTTTTATAAAGTAAAGTAGTACGTGATTTGTAATTTTTATGATAATTATTATCTATGAAATTTTTGCTTAAAAAAATCAGTATGAAGAATCGTCCTAGAAATGTTTTGAATGTACCAAAATATTTCCCAGACCTTTTTTAATCGATTTCTTCAATGAACTTTTTTTCTTGATTTTTATAATAAAAATTGAAAATAAAAATTATTTTTGATTTTTATCCTATTTGTTTCAATAAAAAAATATTTATGTTGTTTTTAATAATACTCATTCAGTAATTTTTATTTATTCAAACAAAAAATAGAAATCAATCAATGATTTTTATTTTTCAAAGCAAAGAATAAAAATCACTTAAAAAATATTAATTTTCCAATTTTCGAATCTAATTTCTGCAAATTTGGTTGATGAAATCAGTGGTAAAGAAATTTTACCAATTTTCTATTAATCTCTGTTTAAACCCGATCATTTTTAATGTGTTTTAAAGGTAAATATCGCATAATGAGTTTTAATTAATTTCAAAAAATAAAAATCATTGCCTGATTTTTATTTGTGCCTTATGGTTTAAAAATTATTTGTGTTTTTTATTATTGATTTTTATTTGAAAAAGTTCTCAGTAATTTTAACATCAGAAAATTCGTTTTGCGTAAATAGTCAAAACCACGTCGTGAAATAATTCGTAGGTATTTTAAAATTCAAATTTAAGATCCAAATTCACAGTACATTCGCAAAGAGTTCAGGTCATATTTTATGTGGGTAACGCATTTCGTAACAACATCGAAGAAGTCTAACTTTCACATATTTTCCCGAAAACTTAGCTTACATACTCAACTCACTCCTATGCAATCGCAAAAAAATTTGGAAACATGACTCTTTAAGCACATGTCGGCAATACTTGATAAAGAAACCTTTTCGCTACCTTGACGAGAAATGAACATGAAAGCTCTCACGATCATAAAATTAAACATCGTGTTAGAAGTAGGGATGCCAAACGGGAATTCCCGATTCCCGAAAATCCCGGGATTTTCGGGATTTGAAAGTACCGAAAACCGGGATTTTAAAAAATGAAATCCCGGGAAATTTCGGGATTTTAAAATCCCGAATTTTTAAGTATTTTCCGCTATTTTATACATTATAAAGTACTAAATAAGAGAATTTTAAAAGTTTTTGGACTTAAGATGACTCTACTAACTTACAAGCTGAAATATCAAAAAAAAAAAAGTAAGAGTGCTATATTCGGCTATGCCGAATATGCTTTTCTATAAACATCAGGGTGATATTACTCATCAAATTTACTGATAAGATCTTATATGAGAGGTAGGGTGAATCATTGACCGTTTTTATACAATTTTTCATAATTTTTTTAGACCAATTTTGGTTCATACACTTTCCGGTAGGAAGATTTACGTTCCTATAAAAGTTTCTTAGCTTTTGGCGACTAAGAAATTTACTTATCTCAAATTTCATCTCTATACTCGTACTTGTAAGCCAGTAATGAGCGTTAAAGTATTTATCTGGATGGGACCTTATGTAGGGGTAGGGTCAATTATGGACCGAAACACATAAAACTTGGTAGAGAGATTTTGACTCGCATGAAACATATGTGTATCGAATTTCATCGCTATACTTTTTTAAGCCAGTAATGAGCGTTAAAGTCATTTTTTTAACGGGACCTTATATGGGGGTAGGGTCAATTATGAACCGACCCACATAAAATTTGGTAGAGAGGTTTTGGCTCGTCAGGGATTTACTAATATCAAATTTCATTGCTATACTAAATAGGCATAGATACTATCGGATATATAAAAATAACAAGTACGAAGTTATAGGCGGGCGAGGCCGACCATATAGCCCCATACACCAGTTATGAGAGTAAAATGTAATTTAGTTTTCATAATAAATGTATACCTCGCCTCCGATATATTCTAGCACTTTATTGTTAAAAAACTATTTTTCTGAAATATGCTTGGGGGAAGGACGCCATCATATGAGTCGATCCTCATAAAATTTGGAGGGCGAATTTACGATTACATAAATTGTTTTATGCTGATTTTCATTGCGACAGTTCTCTTTTTAAGCGAATTGTGGACACTAATTCTTTTTTAAAGCTGTGTTTTATATGGGGGCTCGGATCAAAAGCCCGATCATTTCAAATTTCATCAGCGTATTTTAGGACAGTATAAAACAAAAGCACTACTCCGGAGAAACCCAATATACCATCCCTACTAAGGGTATAAAAAGGGCAATAAATAGGCATTGATACTATCGGATATCTATAATGGAAGTCAAACTGTCAATAAGATGGCGAGAAGATAATTCCCTTGGTTAGTGAACACGGAATATAAGGTGGAGGAGATATAGGTGCAGTACAGGTGCTCTATGTAGCCTCGTATTGATCCCCATTACACATACTATTTAAATATTATTTGGAAACCATTGTAAATTTGGATATCATGGGTATTATTTTAGGTCTTTATTCTACTATTCAGTGCCTGGGATGGAAAGATTTTTATTCTAAGTATGTACTTTGAATTAATTTGTTTTTCTTTTCACAAAATGCTTATTGGAAAGTAAACACCTACTAAGAGTATTCATATTGCAATTTGAAATAAAACATTTTATTTTTGTCGGTAAATTATTAAGATTTTTTGAATTTTTTTTATATTTTTCGGGATTTAGAAATCCCGAAAATCCCGGGATCCCGATATCGGGATTCCGGGATTTATTTAAAAATCCCGAATCCCGGGATTTCTAAAAACCAGTCCCGATTGGCATCCCTAGTTAGAAGTCATTCTATATTTAAAACCATGCAATTGAAAACATTTCCGAAATACTAAATATTCTCAATGAACGGGAATATTTTATAGGGTTTATGGACCAGGACTAAAACAATTTTCGGATGAACAATTATTTATAACAATAAGATATCAAAATATGTATGGGGGTCCGTGAAATTAAATAAATTCCTCAAGGGGTCCGCGAAGTAAAAAACGGTGGGAACCGCTGCACTAGACTATAGACTAGACTATAGACTAGACTAGACTATAGACTAGACTAGACTATAGACTAGACTAAAGACTAGACTATAGTCTAGACTATAGACTGGACTATAGACTAGACTATAGACTAGACTATAGACTAGACTATAGACTAGACTATAGACTAGACTATAGACTAGACTATAGACTAGACTATAGACTAGACTATAGACTAGACTATAGACTAGACTATAGACTAGACTATAGACTAGACTATAGACTAGACTATAGACTAGACTATAGACTAGACTATAGACTAGACTATAGACTAGACTATAGACTAGACTATAGACTAGACTATAGACTAGACTATAGACTAGACTATAGACTAGACTATAGACTAGACTATAGACTAGACTATAAACTAGACTATAGACTAGACTATAGACTAGACTACAGATTAGACTATAGACTAGACTATAGACTAGACTATAGACTAGACCATACACTGGACTATAGACTAGACTATAGACTAGACTATAGACTAGACTATAAACTAGACTATAGACTAGACTTAGACTAGACTATAGACTAGACTATAAACTAGACTATAGACTAGACTTAGACTAGACTATAGACTAGACTATAGACTAGACTATAGACTATAGACTAGACTATAGACTAGACTATAGACTAGACTATAGACTAGACTATAGACTAGACTATAGACTAGACTATAGACTAGACTATAGACTAGACTATAGACTAGACTATAGACTAGACTATAGACTAGACTATAGACTAGACTATAGACTAGACTATAGACTAGACTATAGACTAGACTATAGACTAGACTATAGACTAGACTATAGACTAGACTATAGACTAGACTATAGACTAGACTATAGACTAGACTATAGACTAGACTATAGACTAGACTATAGACTAGACTATAGACTAGACTATAGACTAGACTATAGACTAGACTATAGACTAGACTATAGACTAGACTATAGACTAGACTATAGACTAGACTATAGACTAGACTATAGACTAGACTATAGACTAGACTATAGACTAGACTATAGACTAGACTATAGGCTAGACTATAGACTAGACTATAGACTAGACTATAGACTAGACTATAGACTAGACTATAGACTAGACTATAGACTAGACTATAGACTAG
>NW_023994419.1:282500-287500 GCF_015586225.1 Lucilia sericata | reverse complement strand
ATCTTTGTAGAATGATTTGTAAGGAAAAAAGAAACAAATGACACCCCAATTTATGATCAATTTAATCACTGATTATTGCCAAAATATATATAAAACATTAAATTTGGTTGTGATTCTTAAGAAAATTTTTAGGTTGGGTAGAACTATATCTTTAGAAATGGAATCCTCTCAAAGAAAAAAAAACTAAAATTCTCGTACAATACTGAAGGTAATCGGAAATGTATTAAAGTAATAAAAATTTTAAAATCTGTGGATGCAAACCTAAAAGTGAAAATCTTAATACAGTTTCTATTGTTAAGAAAATTAGACCTAACAACGGATGTATCAAAATAACATAATAAAAATAATAACAAAAATAATAGAAACATAGTATTTGGACTTTCACTTTGTTGTCGTTATTTTCATATTGTTCACTTTTGTCATCATTATTATTTATTAATATTACAGTGACGTCTTTGTGTCCACTGTTCTTTTAGTTTAGTTGGTGTGACTGATGTTTTTCTAGCAGATGCTGTTGAACTTGAAAAATGTTCAGTTCTTGTTGTTGTTGGTCTATATTTTATTTTTCAAATACAAAAAACTAGACTTCTTAAGTTGTTTTCTATTAATTTTATAAATTTTTATTTTTGGTATTATTTGTTAGATTTTAATTAATTGATCAGAGATCTTTAGAAATGTCATAAATGTTTAAAGTTTTTTGAACTTATTGATTTCATACATATTTTTTTGGTTAAAAATTCTTTGCGTGATTTTTTTATTATTATTATTATTATTTTTTTTTTTTTTGCAAGATTGATTGAGCTGTGTTCGTTTGACTTCTTTTTTGATTGCTATTAAATTAAATTATTTGGGCAAAATTATAAATAATTGAAAGTGTGTTATTTTTTAAATTGTGGACAAATTGATATAGTACTACAATGATTCTTTAGTTCTAAAATAATTTCATAAAATTCGAATTATTGCAAATTCTCAGACCCTAATATCACACAGATCAATTCATACAGGTTAGAATAGATTGATAGGAAGAAATACCCTTACTCTACTATCGGCCCTGTAGTGCGTTTCTTTTCATGGTAAAAACAAAAACTTTATATAGTATTCACTGTATATATTATCATCTCCGATATTTAGAAACTCAGTTTCCTGGACGCAATTCCTAAGAATTTCCAGTCAGTGTTCGAGAGATATTTTATACCCGGAATAATATCACTGTCAAGATGTTTGGATCTAATTTCGGCGAAGGCGGAAAGAAAGTGTTCCAAAATTACACTTTACACTCTACATTCTCTACTTTCGTCTGAATACACACGAGCAATTTTATATAGCTGTACTCGTAATTATGTGTGTCCATTCAGAATACGTATCATTATACTAATCTCAGACTTGATCATTTCGAGGACACTTCTCGTTAAGGTCACCCCATAGGATCTTTGTGGTTCTACCCTCCGTTTTACTCAAATGTTTAAGCGTTCGTTGGGTTAACTATCTCAAGCTGACTTTCCTTTAAAGCTATTACATTCGCTCTTTCGTTGCCGACTACTCCTGAGAGGTCTGGTACCCATATGATGTAAAACTTTACATCTGGGAGAGTATTCGATTAGAGCTTTTTATCAATCCAATACGGTCTTTGATTTAACATGATATCGTCCTAATAGCCTCCTGGCTTTCGGTAAATATGTTAAGCCCTGTGGGCGCCATATTTATTGTAATCAAATTTAAGCATTCCATTATTGCTCGGACTTCTGACTGAAAGCTAGTGTTGTATTTAGGTATATGGTAGTATATTTCTGTTTCTGGGTCTTTAACATAGATCCCTAGGCTGGTTTCAACCCCCGTTTAGAGCCATCCGTGTAGCAATGGATTCCTAAGGGTATTTAGGAATCCGTTCTCTTTGACCATAATATTCTTTCCGGAATCAGTGTTTCAAAGTTTTCGACATATTCTGTATGTGATATGCGCGTTCGGGCATGTTCGATGTTTGTATATAGCCTTACAGCCTTTGGTCAATTTGACTAAAATTATTAGACGCCCCATATCTTATATATGTTTCAATGGTTAGAATATCGTTTCCAGAACCTTGGTTGACATGGCACCACTTATACCTAAGCAGCATGTACGCTAAACTTCCTGTAGTAGATTGATATTACACTTTTTGCCCAAAGAAATTCATCAGATTATTGGCATAATCACGCTAATGTGTCATAGTTGCACTAAGGCCCATTTCGTGCATATTTCTCCTTCATAGCGCCCAGCACCTCTGTGCCTTCTTAATCCTATTATGTAGTATCTACATTTAAATTTCCGGTCAAAGATTATACGGTATTTTCTTGCCCAGTAAACATGATTCAATATACTTTCAGACTTCTCGTCAGAGCCCAGCTTAAGGCCGTTTTCAGATACACTTCAGCATTTCTGCGTGCTAAATTTGGATCCTTTCCCCTTAGAAGTATTACAATATCGTCTGCATGTTACGGGTTCTTAGGAGGTTATTAATCGTGGTTACCCAGAGCAATGGGAATAAAATGTCAACCTGTGGTGTAACGTTTAATACTCCATTCCTGATAGTTATATCGTACATCTCACTTGCCTAGGTATCCACTTGCCTAGGAAACAGGATTTGAATATACTTCGCAAGTTTTGTCTTGTGAAAAAACAGATTTCAGTTTTCACCTGATAAACATTCAGGCATCTCCTACATAAGAAATTTTGATCCCCTCCCCCTTAGAAGGAAGGACATCGTCTGCAAAGTAGACAGATCTAAGTCATTTCTTGTTTAGTGTCCTTAGGAGGCTATTAGATTAACCCTTTCCGATATAACTCGCAGCTTATACATTTGTTCCTTAGCATGTAGTTGATCCAATTACATAAAACTGGTCTAAGGTTTAGATAAGAGTATCAGTGTGCATGTTATTGATGACACCTTTGATGTATACTATCAAGATATAACTTTCTGATTAAGTCGGCCCGGTCCGTCCGCATCGATAGTAATCAAATCTAATACACGATGCAAGATTCCACAGAAAATTACTTTTATATTCATAATTGACGTATAAATGCTATTATCGCGATAAAATTAAGCATTAATATACATTTTTTACACTAACTCCTCAACAAATTGCTTGAATATGTCGATATTGGAATAACATCGTATATCGAATTCTCTAGAGTTTGGAGCAGGCCCCGATATGGGTTCTCTACCAAAACTAGTTTAATCACCATATCTTTTGAATTACTAACGATTTTGTAATCATATTCAATCCCAATATGTTTACAATAAATAGGAAAATCTTAATACCTTGAGAATCGGCCCATAATTGACATAGTATGTATAATCGGCTTAGACCGATTATAAATTTTTACTTGTTTAATTTGGATTAATTGAATGCTTTAAATTAATTTTGCTTAAATGGATTTTGATCTGGGGTTTAACTTGTTTTTTTTCTTATATAAAACAATTATTCTCAAATTTGCTAATTAAAAATTTATTAAATTTAAATAAAATTATAGAAATGTTTTTGTTAAAATAACAACTAAATGTAGGTTTTTTGTTTATAAAATTGGAATTTAAATCAATTGAATCTGTTATGAAGATCAAATCTTTATTAAATCTTGTTCATATTCACCGCTAAAGACAGCTGCTTAAACGCCTCTTGACGAAAATCAAGGCATGAAATGCTTGACATAACTAAGTTGTTTGTTAGATATTTTCAGATAAGAATTTGTATGTTTATAGTGTGTGATAAAGTTAATTTGTAATAAAAAAATATATTTTTTAATAGTTATTTATTATTCCTAAAATGACCTTGTCAGAAAAATAGAATTAAAATACCGCAAAATTTTAAATTATAAAATAAAAAATTACATACAATTTGTTATATTCACATACATAAGTGTCATGCATTCATTCATTTTTATTATTATTTATATGAGAAATTAAAATAATTTACAATAAAATAATAACAGAATTGTACTTTAATATGTTGGAGAAATATTTAAATAATCAGTTTTTTATAGCAAACAACTACCACAGCATGTCACTCTCTTTATTCAGTCACTTTTTAGACACTTATTACTAAAATTTCGTTGTCATCAGTTAGTTAATGTTGGTAATAAATAAGTAACTACAAAATTTTATTATATTATTAAAATCACATTTATAATTTTTTGTACTTTAATTACTTGTTTTAGAGTTTTAGTTTGAATTTTAGTGCTTTTCTATTGTTGTTGTTGTTCCGATTGTTAAATATACATCAACAATTGTTAAATAGTTTGACATCATCAAGTAAATTATATATTTTTGTAAAGTTAGTTGACGTAGGAAGGTGCAAAAGGTATTTTTTTGTAAATTAAATTCCAAAGAAAATTATTTTAAATAGTTTCACTTTTCTGGAGTAATTTGAGATTTTTTATTTCGTCATTACAAATTTTACTTTGAAATATATTATTTTGATCACTGATCTGTGATCATCCAAGAAAATTCTAATAATATCTTTCCTTTATGGTTCCGTTCTTAAACAAATCGGCACTGCACTTGGCGAATGTCTCAAATATCTATCCGAATTATATATAAGAATTGTTAGGTTTTAAAGGATCATAACTCAAGATCATTTTCTTGTAGCAAGATCAGATTCACCTGTTGCAAACAACTTAAGACCAATCTATATAAAGTCTATACAAGATGTCTAAGTGCTTGACATTAACACCTGCCTTGAGGGCCTTATTTCAAGGTGGTCTTTTTCATGCACTGGGTAGACTTGAGACTGTCTACCACGCGCCCCTAAATCCGGGCGCGCACATGGTTGTATCGGTCCATGTACAAGCGCTTTGCTGAAGAACTTGAGCTATCTAATCTCTTAGTAGCCAATCCAAATGCAAACCTGGACAAGCAAAAAGCAATCACTGGTCTAAAGTCAATAGAAGGGGAGACTACCACAATATCAGGTGAAATCAGTCTTCCGGTATACCGGTAGGTGACCACCCTTTTAATGTCATGAAATATT
>NW_023994419.1:275000-277500 GCF_015586225.1 Lucilia sericata | reverse complement strand
CAGTTCTAGTTCAGTTCTAGTTCAGTTCTAGTTCAGTTCTAGTTCAGTTCTAGTTCAGTTCTAGTTCAGTTCTAGTTCAGTTCTAGTTCAGTTCTAGTTCAGTTCTAGTTCAGTTCTAGTTCAGTTCTAGTTCAGTTCTAGTTCAGTTCTAGTTCAGTTCTAGTTCAGTTCTAGTTCAGTTCTAGTTCAGTTCTAGTTCAGTTCTAGTTCAGTTCTAGTTCATTCTAGTTCAGTTCTAGTTCAGTTCTAGTTCAGTTCTAGTTCAGTTCTAGTTCAGTTCTAGTTCAGTTCTAGTTCAGTTCTAGTTCAGTTCTAGTTCAGTTCTAGTTCAGTTCTAGTTCAGTTCTAGTTCAGTTCTAGTTCAGTTCTAGTTCAGTTCTAGTTCAGTTCTAGTTCAGTTCTAGTTCAGTTCTAGTTCAGTTCTAGTTCAGTTCTAGTTCAGTTCTAGTTCAGTTCTAGTTCAGTTCTAGTTCAGTTCTAGTTCAGTTCTAGTTCAGTTCTAGTTCAGTTCTAGTTCAGTTCTAGTTCAGTTCTAGTTCAGTTCTAGTTCAGTCAGTTCTAGTTCAGTTCTAGTTCAGTTCTAGTTCAGTTCTAGTTCAGTTCTAGTTCAGTTCTAGTTCAGTTCTAGTTCAGTTCTAGTTCAGTTCTAGTTCAGTTCTAGTTCAAGTTCTAGTTCAGTTCTAGTTCATGTTCTAGTTCTGTTCAGTTCTAGTTTGTTCTAGTTCTAGTTCTGTTCTAGTTCTGTTCTAGTTCTGTTCTAGTTCTGTTCTAGTTCTGTTCTAGTTCTGTTCTAGTTCTGTTCTAGTTCTGTTCTAGTTCTGTCTAGTTCTGTTCTAGTTCTGTTCTAGTTCTGTTCTAGTTCTGTTCAGTTCTGTTCTAGTTCTGTTCTAGTTTCTGTCTAGTCTGTTCTAGTTCTGTTCTAGTTTCTAGTTCGTTCTAGTTCTGTTCTAGTTCTGTTCTAGTTCTGTTCTAGTTCTGTTCTAGTTCTGTTCTAGTTCTGTTCTAGTTCTGTTCTAGTTCTGTTCTAGTTCTGTTCTAGTTCTGTTCTAGTTCTGTTCTAGTTCTGTTTTTCTAGTTCTGTTCTAGTTCTGTTCTAGTTCTGTTCTAGTTCTGTTCTAGTTCTGTTCTAGTTTCTGTTCTAGTTCTGTTCTAGTTCTGTTCTAGTTCTGTTCTAGTTCTGTTCTAGTTCTGTTCTAGTTCTGTTCTAGTTCTGTTCTAGTTCTGTTCTAGTTCTGTTCTAGTTCTGTTCTAGTTCTGCTCTAGTTCTGTTCTAGTTCTGTTCTAGTTCTGTTCTAGTTCTGTTCTAGTTCTGTTCTAGTTCTGTTCTAGTTCTGTTCTAGTTCTGTTCTAGTTCTGTTCTAGTTCTGTTCTAGTTCATGTTCTAGTTCAGTTCTTTAGTTCTAGTTCAGTTCTAGTTCAGTTCTAGTTCAGTTCTAGTTCAGTTCTAGTTCAGTTCTAGTTTAGTTCTAGTTCAGTTCTAGTTCAGTTCTAATTCAGTTCTAGTTCAATTCTAGTTAAGTTCTAGTTCATTTCTTGATATAGTTTCAGTTCACGAAAATAGATATAGTTTCAGTTCACGAAAATCCCCATTGGTTATCCAACACTGTAGTTGGTCCCATCATTTCATACATGTAAATAAAGTTTTTCTAAAAAAAAGTGACTTGTATCTTAATTTACGTGAATGAGTTTTCCTTTACATTCGTTTTTTTCATTATTACTGTTGTTGTTATTTGGATTTTTGTATTCTCATGAATGACTGAATGAATGCATTCATAAGAGACCACAATGGAGTGAGTGAGTGGCTGACTGGCTGGTTGGTTAAAGTGGTGGTAAATTTGTTTATTTGTCTTCATCTTGTGTACTTAAGCATTCGTTCATTCGTATTCACATTCAAATTTGTTTCTACTATAAAAATAGTAAAAAATTACAAGAAAATATATAATAACAACAAGAGCAATAGATATTTTAAACGCGTGTCTTTAAATGTATCAAATGTTTGCTTGTGGCCGGAACGCCACATCAAGAAGGTGTTTCTTTATGGTTTAACAATTACGTTGAAATAACAAGTGTTTGTTATTGTTGTTGTTTTCATTTATTTTAATTGTTTGTTAATGTTAAGAGATGAAATTTTAGAGGAAATGTGTTGTAAATTTGCATGATTTTAAAGATGAGGATCACTTTCTTTAATAACTAGAACTAGGTCTTGGTGTGGATAGTGATAATGAGAATAATGAAGAAAAAAGTACGGGTTCTATAAATGGTACCTTTTGATTTCTATCTAAAGACGGACCCAGAATCACAAAATTTAGCAAGCATAGTCCTGTGTGAATTAGAATCAGCAAGAGAGTTCTGTTTTGGGACTTTTTAGTTTACCAAAAGTACAATATAGGGAAACTTTGAATCTGGAAACATAAAATGGGATTTTTTGGTACTTTTTTGTTCCTTTATTTTCGAATTGCATTGAATAAGAAGAGGTTGTAAAGTACGGGGAATATCGAAT
>NW_023994419.1:200000-270000 GCF_015586225.1 Lucilia sericata | reverse complement strand
TGTGTGTTCATTTTGTTGTTGTTCGAGTTTTTTTGTGTTTAAAATGTTTGTTGTTTGTAGTTGAAGAAAAATTGAATTAAAAAAAAAGGATTCATAAACCGATTATTAATAAACTGAAACTATTTATATAGAAGTAGAGAACTTGGAGTGTTTCCTTAACCTAATATGTAAACACTTTCATAGAAAATTGTATTAAATTAAAGAAATTGCACAAAGAATCACTCGTATAGAAAAAGTACTTCTAGCTCCATTTAGAAATGATACCTTTTTAAGAGAGAAAAAGTATCAAAAACTATTTTCTTATAAATTATCATTAAATTAGAAGTAAGTAGTACATAGTTCCATGCTTCCTTGTATTCCTAATTGAAAATTCAAAAAGTACTATTTGCAGATCAAAAAAAGTATCAAAAACCTCCTTCAGATTCTTTTCAAATAGGTGTTTTAGTAACATATTAGAGAAGATTCAAAAAGTAACATTTGAATAACGTAGAATAATCAAAACCATCATTCTTATAGATTCTCATACACAGTACATCCTGCATTTTAAATTTTATGTATCTATATATATATAAAAGAGTAGCGTTACTGACTGACTGATTCATCATCGCACAGCCCAAACGGCTGAACCTAGAATCATGAAATTTTGACAGTAGATGTGTTTTTGGTTATGTAGATCCAATAAGGAGGAATTTTTGGAAATTTGTACATTTGCGGGTAAAAAGGGGAAAAAACGGATAAAACAGGTTTTCTTAGTTATCTTACACAATATTAGTGATACAAGAAAAATGTTAAATGCACCTGTATCTACTCTTAAAATAAGCAGATGGGTGTCTGCTACTTTTTTGAAATTCGTACTTTTGAGAGGTAAAAATGTGTAACAAAGGTGATTTTGGTACCTTTTTTGGCCCTTTATAACTTTTGAACTAATTAACATAATAAAATTTTTATAAATATTTTGGATACATCTCCCAAAATTATGAGACACCTGTTTCGTACTTTTTTAAAATTCAGTCCTTTTTGGGTGTAAAAGGGAGAAAACTGTATTTATGGTACTTTTTTTAGGACATTAAGAATTATTCCTATTAAATTACGGACTAACTCTGTAATATTTATTGTAATAATGTTTTTGCTATTTCACTGGTGAAAAAAGTACCAAAAAGGGAAAAAACGGGAAATTTAATTTTATTCAAACTTAAATTTAATTTTATTCATTGAGCCAAAATTTATAAAATTTTATAAAATTTGAAAAAGTAGTTTATTTTCTCACACAAAATAAGCTGTTGGTATATTATTTTGGAATACGAGTACTAAGGCCTATATAGGACCAAATTCGAGTAAATTGTTTGGTACTTTTTGAAAGCACTATTTTTCTGGGACAAATGAATGCAGATTTGAATCGTTTGAGTTTTATCTGTGATATATAGATTTAAATACGGAACATTTTGTAAACTTAATTCTCGAAAAAGTATATTTCTAAGCGAAAAAGGGAAAAATTGTACTCTTTTTAGTAGTAGTACTTTCCACTTAGGTACTTTTGGTACTTTTTCATTCTTCAAATGATACTTTTTGTATGTTCTTTAATATGAATTGAAAACACATGATTATTAAACATACGCGGTCGTCATTGAATACGATTCTTTAAGAGAGAACTTTTTAGTACTTTTTATCTCATACTTTTTTAATTTTCTAAAATATTCAACCTAGGAACATTAATTTTAACATACATGGTCTTGACTGAATAATATTCTGTAAGTAGGAACTATTTGGTACTTTTCTATTCTTCAAATGGTTAACAGGAACACACGGTCCTTCTTATATGAGAATTTATTGAGAGAGATTTTTGTACTTTTACGTTTTTCTGATGTTACTTTTTGATATTTTTACGATATTGAACATAGATATTGAAAATAAAATTTAATATATAGGTACCTTAGTGAATGAGAATCTACTGAAAGGGAAAAATGTTTAATCAATTTTAATTTTCTATAAAAGTAAACAAAATTTTGTATGTATTTAATTTAAGTTAGGGTAGCGAAGCACCCAGGGTATGCTAGTCTTTTTATAATAAAACTCCCATTTACAAAATATCTTCAAAATAAACCGTTAAAAATTTCCTCATTATGACAATAGCTTACTAGATCAGTTCATAATTTTCATCTATACTATAGATCACCTCGATAGTTTTAGTAAATATCTATTGTTTATAAATGTCAAAGTTTTGCTGCATGTTGTTGTTGTTATTATTGTTCAGTCAGCTTAGATTGTTTAATTTGTTATTAGTATAAAATTAAATTCGTTGCTTTATTGTTTTAAACGTATTAAGTGTTGTGAAATGAAAACTAAACACTCGCTAGTTTACACACCACAAATTATACTCACCTCATTACACCACTTTACACCAAATTCCACCACAAACACACGCATTATCACCTAACTTGTACACTAGTTTTTTTTTGTTTTAATCATCATGTTACCACATATTTTCCTAAAGCTTTTTTCATTAGATCATTACTGCCATTTTTTTAGACATGCCTAAAGATATACTATACATTTTATAAAATAACTAAAGTTACAGCTACACTATGTATGGATGTAGTTATGACATCTTGTTCAGGTGCCGGCATCATCAGCTAGCGTAAAATTTTCTTTTATTATATTGATCCCTTTGTGATACATGAGTCGTAGTATTAGTATGATTCGACCTAGTTACTCTGGATCAAAACCAAATCAAGTGCATTATCATTTGGACATTCTACTCAGATAAATACGTCAAATCTTTCAGAAAAAGGTTGACTAATGTATTGAATCTGTTCCCAGCTAGGAATGAGCATTGACTGGGAAAGTGAGTAAAGTCCTCTACTTCCTCTTTCTTTTTACAACTTCTGCTGAAGGTGCTACTAGCTGGAGTTAATCTTCTTTCATTAATGACAAAACGACAGTGGCCAGTTAACACTGCAATAGTATTCCGCTGCTATAATCTCGGAAGGTATAATAAGACTTGTGATGTGTGGTGAGTCGGCCACATGATCTTCGCCATTCTACAATAGCCCAGTTGGATTAAGCTATCTCGTAGAGTTAATCATGAATCGAACGTTTGCCAATAGATAACGTTATGCCGACAAAAGTGTATTCTCCAGCTAGTGAAGTTTTACTTTTAGCACGAGAGTCCGCAAAGGTATATCTTTTGATGACCTTGAATCCTGTATAGTCGTATTGTTGAATGATTCGGTATCTCATTAAGGAATGCCTGGCAGGATTAAGGATTAAGTTTAATGTTGTATAACCACTATTTATAGCAAAACCGCATGAACATCGTGGGAATACCAAGTTCAGACATAGCAACGTAGAATTTTTCCTTTATCAAGCTATCAAACACAGCTTTATAGTCGACAAATACGTTGTGGGTGTCGATCTGCATTTCCATTGTTTTCACCAGGTGAATCAGTTCCAAAGCCACACTGGTACTTGCCTATCAGATCGTCAGCATATGGCATATTATTTATTATTCTTCAGACAACTTTCATATGGTCAGGTGGCGTTACGTCATAATTGATCTTGAAATTAAATTTTATATTTGCGAAATGGTTCTCTTCATCACTTGCCAAAATTTTGGATAGCTTGGAAGTGTTCCTTCCACAACCTAAGTGTACCCTGTATGTCCGTCACTAGATTACCACTATTATACCGGCAGGAAGAGGTACATTTAAATCCATCAATCTGGTTCTTTATATTCTTAAAGAATTAGTTTGTCTCAATCCTTTCGTCTAGATTTCTTCACATTCACATATTTCCAGTTTCTGTTTCTTACGTCTGAGCTAGCGGTGCTCATATTTTCTCCTCTCTCTATACCGTTATATAGCTTCACGGAACTCTGGGTCATAACAATAGTTTCTTATAGGATGATCATACCCAAGCACCTCTTCGGCAGCGGTTCGAATTAAATTGGACAAATAAGACCATTGTTCGTCTACCGTAGGGAGTCGAAAATTCTACTACAGCAGTTTGGTGAATCGAGAAGAATAGTCTCTGCGATATACAGTTACTGAGGCGTGTCCGTACTTTTGCTGCTACCAGGTAATGGTCCGAATCAATGAAACGTCTTACATCCAATGCGCTATATGAATGCCCTTCATCTACCACATCGTGATCTATTTGGTTCTATGTGATTAAACCCTTGTGAATTTAACATTTTTCAAATCTAGTGCTATCATCATGTTCCGATCGTCGTCATGGAGGCTAAATTTTCCAACTGTAATTTCTCCTGGTGTAACCAGGAGAATGTATTTGATAACAATATTTCGCAGTCGTTTACTAACTACGAAACCGCAATGACATGATTTGTACTTTTGCACTTTGCCCTATCCATCGTATTTCCTGGATTGTAGTAATGTCAGCCTTATGTTTCTGGAGGAACATTCTTAATTCGTTTGCGGCGTTTGTCATCCAAAGGGAGTCCATTTTTCATTCTTATTGTTCCTCTTTTCATTGTTTGAGTGCATTTTCTGGGTTGCAGTATTGTCAGCCTTATGTTTTTCGAGGAAATGTATAGCAGGTCGCCACTGTTAACGGTTACGGTGCCATCTCATATAATGGAACGTTGAGCCGACATAAACTTGTCCCTTCAGGGATAGTGAAACAACTTTTTTGATATACAATTTTCTTTTCGGAAAATTCGGATTTTAAAAATTTTCGAATTTTTTTTTTTGAAAATATTCGAACATTTTTCTTTTGTAGAAAATTTTCGAAAAATTTCTTTTTTCTATAGAGAATTTTCGGATAACTTCTCTTTTCTATAGAAATTTTTCGCAAAATTTATATTTTTTATGGAAAATTTCGCTTTTCTATAGAAAATTTTCGGATTTCTCTATTTTTATAGAAAAATTGACTTTTCTATAGAAAACATTCGGAAAATTTAAATTTTCTATGGAAACTTTTACTTTTCTAGGGAAAATTTTCAATTTTCTAATTTTAACTTTTCTATGAAAAATTTCACTTTTCTATAGAAAATTTTCAGTTATCTAGAGAAATTTTTCGTAAAATTTCAATTTTCTATAGAACATTAATGGAAAATTTCTCTTTTTCTATAGAAAGTTTTCGGAAAAGTTCTATTTTCTATAGAAAGTTTTCATAAATTTTCAGTTTTAGACTTTTCACATAGAAAATGTTTGGAACATTTCACTTTTCTACTGAAATTTTTCAGAAATTTTCAATTTTCTATAGAAAATATTCGGAAAATTTCACTTTTCTATATAAAATTTTCGGATAATTTCTCTTTTCTAGAAAAATTGTTCGAATAATTTCCCTTTTTCACTTCTCTATAGAAAATTTTCGGAAAATTTTTAGTTTTATAGAAGATTTTGGGAAAATTTCCCTTTTTATAGAAAATTTTCGTAAATTTTCACTTTTCTATAGAAAATATAGACATTTTTCGGATAATTTCTTGGTATAGAAAAATTTCTGATAATTTCATTTTTCTATAGAACATTTTGAGAAAATTTCTCTTTTTATAGAAATTTTTCGGAAAATTTCTTTTTTTATAGAAAATTTTCGGAAATTTCTTTTCTATATAAAATTTTCTCTTTTTATAGAAAAATTTGGGAAAATTTCTCTTTTCTATAGAAATTTTTCGGAAAAGTTTTCTTTTCTATAAAAATTTTTGGGAAAAGTTCTCTTTTCTACAGAAAGTTTTTGAAAGCTTTCTATAGAACTTCTATAGAAAATGTTCGGAAAAATTTCACTTTTCTATAGAAAATTTTCGGAAAATTACTCTTTTTATAGAAAATTTTCGGAAAAAAGTGCTTTTTTTATAGACAATTTTGCGGAAAAAAGTTCTCATTTTATAAACAATTTTGGGAAAGATCTTTTTTCTGTAAAAAGTTTTTGGACAAGTTATCTTTTCGAAAAATTCTCTTTTTATAGAAAATTTTGGGAAAGTTCTATTTTCTGTAAAAAGTTTTCGGAAAAGTTCTCTTTTTCTGGAAAATTTTGTTAAAAGTTCTATTTTCTATAAAACGTTTTCGGAAAAGTTCTATTTTTTCGAATATTTCTCTTGTTACAGAAAATTCTCTACATGAAATCGTAAAGAGAGCTATAAACTCCCACTTATTAGGCTCCCATAAGACATGATTCACATTCAATTTGTACCCTGCAGAAATGTTTGACAATAAGCTGAATTGATCTTATTACTTCTAATTGGGCAGCACTCGTTGCATCTCTTTAGGAATCATGGAACGTTCCTTTGATTTAAAATTTGTGTAAATAAGTTGTTAAATGTAGATATTTCCTAACTCGTCTTAATATCCTGCAATTCCCTGGCTATCGGATCTTTAGCCGCCTTAGTTTAGCTCTTCCAACCCTTATTTAGATTTATATCTGACTAAACTAAAACCCTACCGAAACTTAGATCTATTATTGACCCGTTACTTGCTGCACTACTCTCTATTACAACACAAAACTAATCAACACTAACAAACATATACACTCTCTCTCTCTCTACAACAATACAATCTTTAAAAAAAATTATCATATCAATGTTTACATTTCATGGCTCATCACAAAAAACAATATTGTGTGTCTTTTCTCTCTTTCTATTTCTCTAAAACAAAACAAAAACCGAACGCTCACTCACGTGTGATAAAACGTAATATTGTTTTTATGTAAATGCATAAATTTAAAATGTCATACATGTCAATTGAATTTGCAAAAAAAAAAAAAATAACTCACATGACTCAAATACCAAAATTAAACAAATCAATTACACGCGTTCTTTGATAAAACAAAAACCGAAAAAAAAAACTTAAATTGAAACGCGTTTTAAACTTTGAAACACTTAAACTCATTATGAGTAATAATGCAGATCCAGTGCAGGGCAAACAATTATACAAAATCCACAACAACAACAACAATTTATAAAACGTCATCAAATTATTTATCATCAACAATATAAATTGAAAAAAACCTCAACACTATGATGATTGTCGGGACTATCGTAGACTTTTGGTACAGCTGGAGGAAACCGAAAGACGTTTTGATGAATTTTGGCGAACACATCGCAATCGCCTGCAACAATGCTTGGAGTTAAGGAAATTTGAACAAAGTTTTAGAGAACTACAGGTACATTCATGCAATTATTTTGTGATATCAATAATGTTTTATTCTATTTTCTATATTACTTTTTAGTTTTCATTTGATGCCCGCCTTAAGAGTGTTTCTGAAATGACCGAAATTGGTGAGAGTGTTGAACGTGTTGACAGTTTAATATTGGAAACGAAAGAATTTCAAACACTATGCGCTAGTGATGTTGATAAGGCCGCTGAGGTTATAGCAGCCGGTCAACAACTTATTGGTTCACGCGGTGTTTATCCTTGGGAAGTCGTACAACCAAAGTGTGATGAACTGCAGCGTGTTTGTGATATAATCACAGAACGTTTACAGAAACGTTTGGAAATTCTTAATAAAAATCGTGAGCTAATGGAGAGAGTTGAAAAGGTACAATAGTTAATTCTTACTTGTTACCGATTAGTTTTACAAAAATTTTGTATTTTTCTTGTTTTCTCCAGGCTAATGAATGGTGTGCTAATGGCGTCGAATTACTTACCTCCCAACGCATTGAAAAATGTTCTTCATCTCCTGAGTTGGCCGAACAGAGTCTTCAGGAGATTCAGGCTTTTATAGCGTCTGCCTCAGATTTTAAATTGTCTAGTCCAAGTGAATTTAAAAAGATTTTCTTAGAAAGTACCACACCAGAAACCAAAGCTTTAGTATCACAGGTGAGTGATATCTCTTTTTTAATTTTTTTTCGACTATTTTTTGTCCGAGAGATATTTCTTAACCCGGAGAGTTTTCTCTAGAGTTAAAATCTCTGGAGATACGTTTTCCAAACAGAGGAACGTGAAAGTGTTCTAACTAAAAGACTATACTAGACTAGACTAGACTAGACTATAGACTAGACTATAGACTAGACTATAGACTAGACTATAGACTAGACTATAGACTAGACTATAGACTAGACTATAGACTAGACTATAGACTAGACTATAGACTAGACTATAGACTAGACTATAGACTAGACTATAGACTAGACTATAGACTAGACTATAGACTAGACTATAGACTAGACTATAGACTAGACTATAGACTAGACTATAGACTAGACTATAGACTAGACTATAGACTAGACTATAGACTAGACTATAGACTAGACTATAGACTAGACTATAGACTAGACTATAGACTAGACTATAGACTAGACTATAGACTAGACTATAGACTAGACTATAGACTTGACTATAGACTAGACTATAGACTAGACTATAGACTAGACTATAGACTAGACTATAGACTAGACTATAGACTAGACTATAGACTAGACTATAGACTAGACTATAGACTAGACTATAGACTAGACTATAGACTAGACTATAGACTAGACTATAGACTAGACTATAGACTAGAAATATAAAAATAGAAATATAGAAATAGACTATAGACTAGACTATAGACTAGACTATAAGACTAGACTATAGACTAGACTATAGACTAGACTAAGAGACTAGACTATAGACTAGACTATAGACTAGAATATAGACTAGACATAGACTAGACTATAGACTAGACTATAGACTAGACTATAGACTAGACTATAGACTATACTAGGACTATGAATATAGACTAGACTATAGACTTAGACTAGACTATAGACTAGACTATAGACTAGACCTATAGACTAGACTATAGACATAGACTATAGACTAGACTATAGACTAGACTATAGACTAGACTATAGACTAGACTATAGACTAGACTATAGACTAGACTATAGACTAGACTATAGACTAGACTATAGACTAGACTATAGACTAGACTAATAGACTAGACTATAGACTAGACTATAGACTGACTATAGACTAGAATATAGACTAGACTATACTATAGACTAGACTATAGACTAGACTATAGACTAGACTATAGACTATAGACTAGACTATAGACTAGACTATAGACTTAGACTAGAGACTAGACTATAGACTAGACTATAGACTAGACTATAGACTAGACTATAGACTAGACTATAGACTAGACTATAGACTAGACTATAGACTATAGATAGACTAACTAGACTAGACTATAGACTAGACTATAGACTAGACTATAGACTAGACTAGACTAGACTATAGACTAGACTATAGACTAGACTATAGACTAGACTATAGACTAGACTATAGACTAGACTATAGACTAGACTATAGACTAGACTATAGACTAGACTATAGACTAGACTATAGACTAGACTATAGACTAGACTATAGACTAGACTATAGACTAGACTATAGACTAGACTATAGACTAGACTATAGACTAGACTATAGACTAGACTATAGACTAGACTATAGACTAGACTATAGACTAGACTATAGACTAGACTATAGACTAGACTATGACTAGACTATAGACTAGACTATAGACTAGACTATAGACTAGACTATAGACTAGACTATAGCACTAGACTATAGACTAGACTATAGACTAGACTATAGACTAGACTATAGACTAGACTATAGACTAGACTATAGACTAAGACTATAGACTAGACTATAGACTAGACTATAGACTAGACTATAGACTAGACTATAGACTAGACTATAGACAGACTATAGAACTAGACTATAGACTAGACTATAGACTAGACTATAGACTAGACTATAGACTAGACTATAGACTAGACTATAGACTAGACTATAGACTAGACTATAGACTAGACTATAGACTAGACTATAGACTAGACTATAGACTAGACTATAGACTAGACTATAGACTAGACTATAGACTAGACTATAGACTAGACTATAGACTAGACTATAGACTAGACTATAGACTAGACTATAGACTAGACTATAGACTAGACTATAGACTAGACTATAGACTAGACTATAGACTAGACTATAGACTAGACTATAGACTAGACTATAGACTAGACTATAGACTAGACTATAGACTAGACTATAGACTAGACTATAGACTAGACTATAGACTAGACTATAGACTATAGACTAGACTAGACTAGACTATAGACTAGACTATAGACTAGACTATAGACTAGACTATAGACTAGACTATAGACTAGACTATAGACTAGACTATAGACTAGACTATAGACTAGACTATAGACTAGACTATAGACTAGACTATAGACTAGACTATAGACTAGACTATAGACTAGACTATAGACTAGACTATAGACTAGACTATAGACTAGACTATAGACTAGACTATAGACTAGACTATAGACTAGACTATAGACTAGACTATAGACTAGACTAGTCTAGTCTATAGACTAGACTATAGACCAGACTATAGACTAGACTATAGACTTGAATATAGACTAGACCATAGACTAGACTATAGACTAGACTATAGACTAGACTATAGACTAGACTATAGACTAGACTATAGACTATACTATAGACTAGACTATAGACTAGACTATAGACTAGACTATAGACTTGAATATAGACTAGACTATAGACTAGACTATAGACTAGACTATAGACTAGACTATAGACTTGATATAGACTAGACTATAGACTAGACTATAGACTAGACTATAGACTAGACTATAGACTAGACTAGATAGACTATAGACTAGACTATAGACTAGACTATACTAGACTATAGACTAGACTATAGACTAGACTATAGACTAGACTATAGACTAGACTATAGACTAGACTATAGACTAGACTATAGACTAGACTAGACTACTATAGACTAGACTATAGACTAGACTATAGACTAGACTATAGACTTGAATATAGACTAGACTATAGACTAGACTATAGACTAGACTATAGACTAGACTATAGACTTGAATATAGACTAGACTATAGACTTGAATATAGACTAGACTATAGACTAGACTATAGACTAGACTATAGACTAGACTATAGACTAGACTATAGACTAGACTATAGACTAGACTATAGACTAGACTATAGACTAGACTATAGACTAGACTATAGACTAGACTATAGACTAGACTATAGACTAGACTATAGACTAGACTATAGACTAGACTATAGACTAGACTATAGACTAGACTATAGACTACTATAGACTAGACTATAGACTAGACTATAGACTAGACTATAGACTAGACTATAGACTAGACTATAGACTAGACTATAGACTAGACTA
This sequence comes from Lucilia sericata, assembly GCF_015586225.1. Classification (NCBI taxonomy): domain Eukaryota; kingdom Metazoa; phylum Arthropoda; class Insecta; order Diptera; family Calliphoridae; genus Lucilia; species Lucilia sericata. The sequence continues at coordinate 258,807 of NW_023994419.1, read as the reverse complement.
TAGACTAGACTATAGACTAGACTATAGACTAGACTATAGACTAGACTATAGACTAGACTATAGACTAGACTATAGACTAGACTATAGACTAGACTATAGACTAGACTATAGACTAGACTATAGACTAGACTATAGACTAGACTATAGACTAGACTATAGACTAGACTATAGACTAGACTATAGACTAGACTATAGACTAGACTATAGACTAGACTATAGACTTGAATATAGACTAGACTATAGACTAAACTATAGACTAAACTATAGACTAGACTATAGACTAGACTATAGACTAGACTATAGACTAGACTATAGACTAGACTAGACTAGACTAGACTATAGACTAGACTATAGACTAGACTATAGACTAGACTATAGACTAGACTATAGACTAGACTATAGACTAGACTATAGACTAGACTATAGACTAGACTATAGACTAGACTATAGACTAGACTATAGACTTGAATATAGACTAGACTATAGACTAGACTATAGACTAGACTATAGACTAGACTATAGACTAGACTATAGACTAGACTATAGACTAGACTATAGACTAGACTATAGACTAGACTATAGACTAGACTATAGACTAGACTATAAACTAGACTATAAACTAGACTATAGACTAGACTATAAACTAGACTATAGACTAGACTATAGACTAGACTATAGACTAGACTATAGACTAGACTATAGACTAGACTATAGACTAGACTATAAACTAGACTATAGACTAGACTATAGACTAGACTATAGACTAGACTATAGACTAGACTATAGACTAGACTATAGACTAGACTATAGACTAGACTATAGACTAGACTATAGACTAGACTATAGACTAGACTATAGACTAGACTATAGACTAGACTATAGACTAGACTATAGACTAGACTAGACTAGACTATACTAGACTATAGACTAGACTATAGACTAGACTATAGACTAGACTATAGACTATAGACTAGACTAGACTAGACTATAGACTAGACTATAGACTAGACAGACTATAGACTAGACTATAGACTAGACTATAGACTAGACTATAGACTAGACTAGACTAGACTATAGACTAGACTATAGACTAGACTATAGACTAGACTATAGACTAGACTATAGACTAGACTATAGACTAGACTATAGACTAGACTATAGACTAGACTATAGACTAGACTATAGACTAGACTATAGACTAGACTATAGACTAGACTATAGACTAGACTATAGACTAGACTATAGACTAGACTATAGACTAGACTATAGACTAGACTATAGACTAGACTATAGACTAGACTATAGACTAGACTATAGACTAGACTATAGACTAGACTATAGACTAGACTATAGACTAGACTATAGACTAGACTATAGACTAGACTATAGACTAGACTATAGACTAGACTATAGACTAGACTATAGACTAGACTATAGACTAGACTATAGACTAGACTATAGACTAGACTATAGACTAGACTATAGACTATAGACTAGACTATAGACTAGACTATAGACTAGACTATAGACTAAGACTATAGACTAGACTATAGACTAGACTATAGACTAACTATAGACTAGACTATAGACTAGACTATAGTCCTAGTCTATAGCTAGACTATAGACAGACTATATACTAGACTATAGACTATAGACTAGAGCTAGACTCTGACTATATATAGACTAGACCATAGACATAGACTATAGACTAGACTATAGACTAGCTATAGACTAGACTATAGACGAGACTATAGACTAGACTATAGACTAGACTATAGACTAGACTATAGACTAGACTATAGACTAGACTATAGACTAGACTATAGACTAGACTATAGACTAGACTATAGACTAGACTATAGACTAGACTATAGACTAACTATAGACTAGACTATAGACTAGACTATAGACTAGACTATAGACTAGACTATAGACTAGACTATAGACTAGACTATAGACTAGACTATAGACTAGACTATAGACTAGACTATAGACTAGACTATAGACTAGACTATAGACTAGACTATAGACTAGACTATAGTCTAGTCTATAGACTAGACTATAGACCAGACTATAGACTAGACTATAGACTTGAATATAGACTAGACCATAGACTAGACTATAGACTAGACTATAGACTAGACTATAGACTAGACTATAGACTAGACTATAGACTAGACTATAGACTAGACTATAGACTAGACTATAGACTAGACTATAGACTAGACTATAGACTAGACTATAGACTAGACTATAGACTAGACTATAGACTAGACTATAGACTAGACTGTAGACTAGACTATAGACTAGACTATAGACTAGACTATAGACTAGACTATAGACTAGACTATAGACTAGACTATAGACTAGACTATAGACTAGACTATAGACTAGACTATAGACTAGACTATAGACTAGACTATAGACTAGACTATAGACTAGACTATAGACTAGACTATAGACTAGACTATAGACTAGACTATAGACTAGACTATAGACTAGACTATAGACTAGACTATAGACATAGACTCACATAGACTAGACGATAGACTAGACGATAGACTAGACTATAGACTAGGACTATCGACTAGACTATAGACTAGACTATAGACTAGACTATAGGACTAGAGCTAGACTAGAAGACTATAGACTAGACTATAGACTAGACTATAGACTAGACTATCGACTAGACTATAGAAGACTCAGGACAGTGTGATGCCAGGAGATTTTTTTCAGAAATCCCTACGCTTATGAGAAAAAATCCCTTTTTCCCTACACCCACTTTTATTTTCCCTACATTTTTCCCTACACTACATTTTTCCAGTTTATCTTAAAAAAATACAAAAATAACATAAAAAACTAAAATATTAGCTCCGTTTTATAATATACATATATATGTATTTTTTTTTAATTTTTAGGAATGAAATTTCTAGAATTTAAATTTTTTTTTTAATTTTAAAAACAAGCAATTGATAGATTTATGGCAGTATCACGATTCGATGTTAAAAATTTATTTTATGTTTTTAGGTTTACTTTCGCGTTCGTAGACCTCAGTTCAAGAAACCCGAATTTTGGATTATGCCAGTCTTGTAGCTATATGTAGGTACATATATTGTAGAAATTACAAGCGGAATTTTTACTAACGATACACTTAAAGCTGATTTCATTTTTAATTTTAAAGTTTAATACATGAAAGGGTATATTTTTAGTTGTTAAAAACTATGAAATTGAAAAATCCCTACAATTTGACAATAGTAAGAAATCTTTCCCTTTTTCCCTACACGTGAAATTTTTGAAAAAAATCCCTACAAAAAGGGAAAAATCCCTACACTTGGCATCACTGCTATAGACTAGACTATAGACTAGACTATAGACTAGACTATAGACTAGACTATAGACTAGACTATAGACTAGACTATAGACTAGACTATAGACTAGACTATAGACTAGACTATAGACTAGACTATAGACTAGACTATAGACTAGACTATAGACTAGACTATAGACTAGACTATAGACTAGACTATAGACTAGACTATAGACTAGACTATAGACTAGACTATAGACTAGACTATAGACTAGACTAGACTATAGACTAGACTATAGACTAGACTATAGATTAGACTATAGACTAGACTATAGACTAAAGACTAGACTATAGACTAGACTATAGACTAAAGACTAGACTATAGACTAAAGACTAGACTATAGACTAGACTGTAGACTAGACTATAGACTAGACTATAGACTAGACTATAGACTAGACTATAGACTAGACTATAGACTAGACTATAGACTAGACTATAGACTAGACTATAGACTAGACTATAGACTAGACTATAGACTAGACTATAGACTAGACTATAGACTAGACTATAGACTAGACTATAGACTAGACTATAGACTAGACTATAGACTAGACTATAGACTAGACTATAGACTAGACTATATACTAGACTATAGACTAGACTATAGACTAGACTATAGACTAGACTATAGACCAGACTATAGACCAGACTATAGACTAGACTATAGACTAGACTATAGACTAGACTATAGACTATACTATATCTGTTTGAGAGAGAGCTAATAGGAATGACTTTAAAGTTTATCCATCGCACTTCTCTAAGTTATCAAAATATGTTTGACCTCAGTCCCTGATTTGAGTCATTTCACCACGGAAGGTTAAACATAAAAACAAATAATTTACACCCTCACTTGTGTTTGTAAAGCGATAAGCTACAATTTAAAATAAATAAATCCCATATCACTAACAAGCTGAGTAGTTTTATTGTTTTTGTTTTGGTCCAGTATAACTACTAAGTACTGGAAAAGCTGCTGTAGTCTAAAAATGATTGTTTTTATTTATACAAATCATTTTAAATGTTCTTTTTATATATTTTGTGTTTTCTATACAATTTCCTCTCTGCTTTATGAAGTGATGATGGCAAAAAGAGAATCTCTTTTTTATTTTACAATTTAAAAACGTTGTAAATTTAAAAAATTATATATAAAAAATTGTGTGTTTTGTTTTTGAGGGTTTCATTTAAAATAATATTTTTTCTTTTTAATATTTTTTATTGAGAATTTATGAGGGAATACAAAACAACTAGTGAATCATTTTATAATGTACCGATTTCTCACATTAGTTGACGGACAAGCTTCAAAACGTTTGCTTTAGACAAAAAAAATCGAGCAAAAATTTAAATTTTACAAAAAAGAAAAAATATTAAAAAAAATTGTTTAAATTCGGCAGCAATTAAACTTTAAATTGTTTTATTTAAAAAAGTTACCTATTAACCTTTAAAATTAAATGTTTTTGTGGCATCAATATTCAAAATGTTCATTTCGTATATTGAAGAGGATACGAAGCAGAAAACGTTGGTCTTGCCCCATACCTTTTAGCAGGGTCATACGACACAGCAGTATTGAATTTGATGTGAGTGTTTTGTAAAAATTAAAAATAATTGAAAATGTTATTTTTAATTATGTAAATTTTGATAAATTTACTGTTCGTTGATCGTTGCTGTATTATCAGTTATTTAAAAAAAAAAATTAATATGAGAAATCTCTTTGTTTCCATTTACAAAAGAAATATTGAGATAAGTGTGATAGTGATTGGAATAGTATTTTAATAAAAATGTATAAAAAGCATTAATAGACTGTTGTTAAAGCTATTTTAAATATAAAGCAATTTTAAACATTTGCTCTGTTAAATTGAATAAGGTTCCTTCTGATCAGCTGATTTAAAGAAAACTAACAGATTGAACCTTCAGATGACACATAAACAATTTTATAAATAAAGTTGTCTTTGCTCTGTTATAACCCTCCAAAAATCACAAAATATGCAGATTTTTCAAAATTTAGTACCTCATAAAATTCCTGCTTCAAAACTAGTTCTACTGCTAAAAAAATCTTTTGAATAAGACTCTTACTCGACAAAAGGTAGCATCAGCCAAAAGAACTATCTGTCAAAGTTCCCATGTTGGTTCAAAGAACATTCCCAGCCATCCAATTTCTTTATATAGTTAGCTGAAACACTTGGAATATACTTAAGTTCTTAAAGTTACTGCACCAGTATAAAGTTAAAGATTTCTAAGGGTCGTCAGCAGTCAAAAGATAACCTCACATACAGGTGGAACAAATGCACATTTCACCAGAGCGAGTGAGGCACTGTCGAAAGCCAACCGATAATTGACCACCTTTAAGAAATATCGACAATAACGAGGGATTTGTTCTTCAATTCAAACCTAAAGTGTGATTTCGAAAAAAGCTCAAAGTAGATTAGCTAAAATAGACTGATTTTCGGAATAGGGAATTTTCGGAACTTGGGTGAATCTTCAGTAGTGGAAGTATTGAAGAGATCGAACAAACTGCTAGATAGATAGATAGATAGAAGATAGAAGATAGATAGATAGTAGATAGATAGATAGATGATAGATAGATAGATAGATAGATAGATAGATAGATAGATAGATAGATAGAATAGATAGATAGATAGATATAGATAGATAGATAGATAGATAGATAGATAGATAGATAGATAGATAGATAGATAGATAGATAGATAGAAGATAGATAGATAGATAGATAGATAGATAGATAGATAGATAGATCGCTCGCTCGCTCGCTCGCTCGCTCGCTCGCTCGCTCGCTCGCTCGCTCGCTCGCTCGCTCGCTCGCTCGCTCGCTCGCTCGCTCGCTCGCTCGCTCGCTCGCTCGCTCGCTCGCTCGCTCTCGCTCGCTCGCTCGCTCGCTCGCTCGCCGCTCGCTCGCTCGCTCGCTCGCTCGCTCTCTCGCTCGCTCGCTCGCTCGCTCGCTCGCTCGCTCTCGCTCTCGCTCTCTCGCTCCCTCGCTCGCTCCGCTCGCTCGCTCGCCCGCTCGCTCGCTCGCTCGCTCGCTCGCTCGCTCGCTCGCTCGCTCGCTCGCTCGCTCGCTCGCTCGCTCGCTCGCTCGCTCGCTCGCTCGCTCGCTCGCTCGCTCGCTCGCTCGCTCGCTCGCTCGCTCGCTCGCTCGCTCGCTCGCTCGCTCGCTCGCTCGCTCGCTCGCTCGCTCTCGCTCGCGCGCTCGCGCGCTCGCGCGCTCGCTCGCTCGCTCGCTCGCTCGCTCGCTCGCTAGATGCTCGATAGATAGTAGATCTAGATAGATAGATAGATCGATCTAGCTGATAGATAGTAGCTGATAGATAGATCTAGATAGATAGATAGATAGTCTGATGATAGATAGATAGATAGATGATAGATCCCCTTAGATAGCCTCAATAGATGGGTTTTGTGTGTTGCTTGTAGGATGTCTCTGGTGGATAGTAATGCACTAGGCCCTCCAAAAGGGCCCTTTTGTGTGTTGCTTTGCGAGTGTCTCTGGTGGGAATCAAACACCACGACCAGTACAACAAACTATAACACTAACTCATCGCAGCTACGATCCCACAAGATCAGTCCATCACATCACCACCAAAATTATCTCTCTAGGGTGCTTATAGCAATTCGTTTTGGAAAACATTAATATTTTCGCAAAAAATTTAAAATTTTGGGATTATGTGAGATCGATCTATTAAAGAGGATGTAAGAATCGCTCTTAAATCGATCCATGCCTAAATTTGACATAGACTCTTGCTTTAACAATCCAAACTTTTTCATAAACAAACAACAATCCTATTTCTTTAATTACATTTCAATTCTATAGAAAATTCCATGGCAAAACGCAATCTTAATTTTACAAATAAAAAAAAAATTAAAAGAATTCGCATACAATCTCTCAGACATATGGCTCTTAATACTAAGAAAAAACAGAACTATTTAATTATCAATAAAAAACGTTTAAAAAGATTAAATTTAATTTCATCTCAACGAGTCACACTTAAAAACATATGACAACAAGTGAGAAATCTAATATTAAATCACGTATTATCGGTTATATAACAGTTTCTAATGGTATTAGCAGGAAAAACACGATCTTAAAGATTTAACTGAGAGACATAATACACATTCTCACACATTAACTAAATTGTATGATTTAAAGATATTAAAGAAAATGTATGAACACGTTCTAAAGAATCGAATGAAATTTTACAAAGCATACAAAATTGTAATGACAATTATATAACGTTTAACTGCAAATGATGATAATGATGATGGATATTAAAAATACAATCAAATTCTTATTCAAAGTAATAGTTCTTGGGAAAATTAACCCATTTTTTCTTGGAGTTATTACATTAAGAGAAAACTGATGACAGGTTAAGGCCAGTCTTTATCATTTCTTAATTTATTTATCTTAGAATCATGATGAAATATATGAATATATTCCATTTCTCTAATCCCAAACACTTTAAGAAATCTTTACAACTCATTCAACATGTTGCAAATCTATATTTGGTGACAAACCAATAATAATTTCTATGTTTAACTCTGTTTCTACTGATCATTTTCTTGTTTTTATCTCTATGGCAATTATGGTGTAACGTGAATTAATTTGATTTGATAAAAAAAACTGTTGTATTTGAACGCATTTATTTCACTTCTTTAACATTTGATGAAGAAGTTTGAAAGAAAAAAGAGCTGGAAAACCACAGATATTTACGTTTTTTTTCTCTCTACTTTTTGCAATTTAATATTACATCAACTTGAGTTTTTAATGCGGTGAGTGTTAAACCGTAAGCACTTGATATACATATTTGCAGGTTTCATTTGAACAGACAGCAATGGGTGGCAATAAAAGGTGTTAATTTCAAAAGCAATTTCAAAACGTTTTTGAGCAGCAGGATTTATTCAAAAGCAGAGAAAATGGATACCAATGGTTCCATCTAAATATGTGATCCCATTGTAATACCCTAGTGATCATAGTAGTCCTTTATAGTATTAATCACTACTTTGCGATTTAAACCAACCGTTTCGATTTACGAAGTTAAGGATGTTCTTAAGATTTATCCTAGATAAATCCTTCATACCTAAGAGTGAATTTTGGATAGTAGAAGGGAATACAGTCTCCTCTTCCTGATAGCTATGACAACTTAATCACGGTTCACACGTAACATTTTGATTTTACAAGAGAGAGAGAGAGTGAAAAAGAAGATTTATATTTCTTTCTTCTCTCTCCCACAAATTCAAAACTTGTTGAATGTGAATCATGTCTTCTCATTTTATTAGAAACCCAGTCTACTGGTATGATTGCCAATAACACAGAGTTCCATTACTACCGAAGACAGTATATTTATCTGCACCCTACGAAGACTTAACAGTAAAATTGTTGCTTCATGTTGATTTTGCTATACCATTAGAGTAGGAGCTTACAATTTGTAAGGGAAATACGAGAAAAGGCGTCGATTTCATCCTCCCCCTCGCCGCGCCATTCATGGCTAATTCAATAGGTATACAGTTACTCGACAGCTGCTAAGGGCCCATATTAGTGTTATCCTGGAATGTTTCGCTATCTCATTTAAAGATACCCGGCAAGTCTTATAACATTAACTCCGCCCATCCTTGCAATAATAATCCTATTACTCAGAAGCCTTCGAAAGGGGTGCTGAGTGACTTTCAATCCATCTACTGCAGCTAGGACGACATTGGGCTCGAGAATACTCTTTCAACATGTCCCACAAGAGAGTGAAGAGTCGTTGTACAGTTAGTTAGTTAGTTAGTGAGTGAGTTTGTTCGTTAGTTAGTTAGTTAGTTAGTTAGTTAGTTAGTTAGTTAGTAGTTAGTTAGTTAGTTAGTTAGTTAGTTAGTTAGTTAGTTAGTTAGTTAGTTAGTTAGTTAGTTAGTTAGTTAGTTAGTAGTTAGTTAGTTAGTTAGTTTAGTTAGTTAGTTAGTTAGTTAGTTAGTTAGTTAGTTAGTTAGTTAGTTAGTTAGTTAGTTAGTTAGTTAGTTAGTTAGTTAGTTAGTTAGTTAGTTAGTTAGTTAGTTAGTTAGTTAGTTAGTTAGTTAGTTAGTTAGTTAGTTAGTTAGTTAGTTAGTTAGTTAGTTAGTTAGTTAGTTAGTTAGTTAGTTAGTTAGTTAGTTAGTTAGTTAGTTAGTTAGTTAGTTAGTTAGTTAGTTAGCTAGTTAGCTAGTTAGCTAGTTAGTTAGTTGGTTTTGACTGTAGATTAGCCTATAGTTTTGACAACAGATCAGTCATAGTCTTACCATAGATCAGTCTATAGTCTTACCGTAGATCAGTCTCTAGACTTTGATTTCAGATCAACCTATAATTTGACTACTGATCATTATTTAGTCTTAACTATAGATCAATCTATAATCTTCATACCCGGCAAGTCTTATAACATTTACTCCGCCCATCCTTGCAATAATAATGCTATTACGCAGAAGCCTTCAAAAGAGGTGCTGAGTGACTTTCAATCCATCTAGTGCAGCTAGGACGACATTGGGCTCGAGAATACTCTTTCAACATGTCCCACAAGAGAGTGAAGAGTCGTTGTACAGTTAGTAGTTAGTTAGTTAGTTAGTTAGTTAGTTAGTTAGTTAGTTAGTTAGTTAGTTAGTTAGTTAGTTAGTTAGTTAGTTAGTTAGTTAGTTAGTTAGTTAGTTAGTTAGTTAGTTAGTTAGTTAGTTAGTTAGTTAGTTAGTTAGTTAGTTAGTTAGTTAGTTAGTTAGTTAGTTAGTAGTTAGTTAGTTAGTTAGTTAGTTAGTTAGTAGTTAGTTAGTTAGTTAGTTAGTTAGTTAGTTAGTTAGTTAGTTAGTTAGTTAGTTAGTTAGTTAGTTAGTTAGTTAGTTAGTTAGTTAGTTAGTTAGTAGTTAGTTAGTTAGTTAGTTAGTTAGTTAGTTAGTTAGTAGTTAGTTAGTAGTTAGTTAGTTAGTAGTTAGTTAGTTAGTTAGTTAGTTAGTTAGTTAGTTAGTTAGTTAGTTAGTTAGTTAGTTAGTTAGTTAGTTAGTTAGTTAGTTAGTTAGTTAGTTAGTTAGTTAGTTAGTTAGTTAGTTAGTTAGTTAGTTAGTTAGTAGTTAGTCTACTAGATGTCTTCACAACAGATTTCAGGACTACTAGTCCTTCACTTTAATCAGTATATAGTATTGACTTTGATCAGTCTCCAGTCTTGACTTAAACTAAACATAAACCTCATGGCGTAGGGTATCATGGTCATGCACACTATACCCTCCTACTTCTTTATATATTCACTATTTCCTGACACCATAGGTCTTTCGGATTTTTCATCATTATTCTTTTGGCATTCTGACAATCAAACTTCATTTTACATAATAACAGCTTCTGCCATAATACCCTGTACTTCCAATTTAATTTTGCTTTTTTTAATTTAGTGTGATATTAAAAAAATTAAAACATGATTTTTATTACTTTTTCCTCTGACTCAAATCGCTGGTATAGTGGAATTTGTGGCCAATTGTCAGTTACTATAAGAAAAAAAAACTGCAACTAAACAATGCCAGCAACTGCAACTATTGCTGTGATTGCATTCGACTAAGTTGTTGTTGGTGTTGGCATGGCAAACAATTTGATTTGTTTGACTGACCATTATGACAAATATGGGTTAAACTCAAAACTGATGGTGGTGGTAAAGCGTACATATGAACGAACATGAAAATGCATGAATGTGCCTCACCACATCACTGCGCACAGCAGCAGTAGAAGTTGTAAAATAATTTTCTTTGTTGTTGCCACTAAATGTTGGAAAAACATCATGTTTTTCATGTTGCTGCACATTTTTATTTCAATTTATTTATGTTGTAAAACAACGGAAATACATTTTAAATGTCTATTAAAATAACAACAAAATGTCAGAATTATTATGAAGAGTAGGTGCGTTATTATAAATTGTAAAAATTACCATATTTATTTTGATAACTAGGTGTTACCAAATTTAAAATTACGAATTAGATTATAGATCAGTCTATAGATAGTCTTGACTATAGGTCAGTAATACTTAAAACTTGACTATATATCAGTTTAGTCTTAACTATAGATCAGTCTATATCCTTCACTATAAATCAGTCTATAGTTTAGACTATAGATCAGTCTATAGTTTAGACTATAGATCAGTCTAAAGTCTAGACTATAGATCAGTCTATAGTCTTGACTATAGATCAGTCTATAATAGTCTTGACTATAGATCAGAATATAGTCTTGACTATATAAACGTATATATTCTTGTCTACAGATCTGTCTATAGTCTTATCTATAGATCAGTCTATAGTCGTATCTACAGATCAGTCTATAGTCTTGAATAAAGAACAGTCTATAGTCTTCGCTGTATATCAGTCTATAATCTTGACTATATATCAGTTCAGTCTTGACTATAGATCAGCCTATAGTCGTGACTATAGATCAGTCTATAGTTTGACAGTAGATCCGTCTATAGTTTGACTATAGATCAGTCTATAGATCTAATGATCAGTCTATAGTCTTGTCTACATATCAGTCTATAGTCTCCAATATACAACAGTCTATATTCTTCGCTGTAGATCAGTCTATAACATTGACTATAGATCAGTCTATAGTCTTGACTATAGATCAGTCTATAGTCTTGACTATAGATCAGTCTATAGTCTTGACTATAGATCAGTCTATAGTCTTGACTATAGATCAGTCTATAGTCTTGACTATAGATCAGTCTATAGTCTTGACTATAGATCTGTCTATAGTCTTGACTATAGATCAGTCTATAGTCTTGACTATAGATCAGTCTATAGTCTTGACTATAGATCAGTCTACAGGCTTGACTATAGATCAGTCTATATTCTTGTCTACAGATTTGTCTATAATCTTATCTATAGATCAGTCTATAGTCTTATCTGCAGATCAGTTTATAGTCCTGAATATAGAACAGTCTATAGTCTTGACTATAGATCAGTCTATAGTCTTGACTATAGATCAGTCTATAGTCTTGACTATAGATCAGTCTATAGTTTTGACTATAGATCAGTCTATAGTTTGACTATAGATCAGTCTAAATTTTTGACTATAGATCAGTCTAAATTTTTGACTATAGATCAGTCTATATCCTTGACTATAGATCGGTCTATAGTCTTGATTATAGATCAGTCTATAGTGTTGACTATAGATCAGTCTATAGTCTTGACTATAGATCAGTCTATAGTCTCGACTATAGAACAGTCCATACATAGTCTTGACTATATATTAGTCTATAGTCTTGAGTGTTGACTATGGATCAGTCTATAGTCTTAACTATATATCAGTCTATAGTCTTTACTATAGATTAGTCTATAGTCTTAATTATAGATCAGTCTATTGCCTTGACTATAGATCATTCTATTGTCTTGACTATAGATTATTCTATAGTCTTAACTATAGATCAGTCTACAGTCTTGACTATAGATCAGTCTACAGTCTTGCCTATAGATCAGTCTATACTCTTAACTATAGATCAGTCTATAGTCTTAATTATAGATCAGTCTCTAGTCCATTAAATAAAATAAAACTTTTTCTATTTGCTTTTTTATTATTTTTCCTCAAAGACATTGACCATGTTGTATCAAACATGTTGGAAAGCAACTTCAACTAATATCGTTACACTTAAAGTTCAAATGAAACGAAGAGGTATGATTAAAGTCAAAACAATTTCCTCTTTGAAAAAAATAACAAAACACAATTAAATGTAGAAAATATAATAAATTTAAAAAAATAACTCACAATTATCACCATTAAATACAGAGCAGAGCACACAAAAATGAATGAAAGAAACAAAGAAAGAAAGAAAATCCCAAATAAAAATCATGACCATAATGTTGACTTTCTAGTTTCGAAATAAACAGGATTAAATTAGTTTGTCTATAAATAACAAGATTCATGTCTCATTGCCATGAATAGAGAACAATTCCATAATAGAAGATCAACAATGATCAAATCCATAAACATAGTAACAGCAGTGCCAAACAGTATGGGATGTTGCAACTTCTGTAATCATATAAAGACGTATGTGTAGAAAAACATAAACTTAATGTTGCACAATCTATTTTATATGGCGTCAGAATGTGGTCGATTACCCTGGTCTATAGACAGCAACAACGTAATCTATTTTTCTTTTGTGCTACGAATATTTTCTATTGGTTTTTCTTGTTTATTGGAAAAGCTAGTTTTCCAAAGATATTCTTATTTTGTAATTATTGTGTATTCAGTTTTGGGGACTAAAAAGAAACAAAGTAAGTAGCTTTCTATATTAAATTAAGATGCCTGTTAATGTCAGAAGCTAAATCTTCTCACTCAAATTGAGTTTCTTTTTTACAGTTTTAACTGTAGATCTGTCCACAGTCTTGACAATAGATCATTTTGTATTGTTGGCTATAGATCAGTATCTAGTCTTGACTATAGATCAGTATCCAGTCTTGACTGTAGTTCAGTCTATAATCTTGTTTACAGCCTTATCTATAGATCAGTCTATAATCTTGACTATAGATCAGCCTATTGTCTTGTCTATAGATCAGTCTATAGTCTTGACTATAGTTCAGTCTATAGACGTGACTATATATAAGTCTATAGTCCTGACTTTACATAAGTACATATATAGTCTTGACTTAAGATCAGTACGCAGTCTTGACTATGGATCAGTCTATAGTTTTGACTTTAGATCAGTCTGTAGTCTTGATTTTAGATCAGTCTACAGTCTTGACTTTAATTCAGTTTATAGTCTTAACTGTGGATCACTCTATAGTCTTGACTATAGATCAGTCTATAGTCTTGACTATAGATCAGTACCCAGTCTTGACTGTCTAAAGTCTTGGCTATGGTTTTGACTATAGATCAGTCTATAGTCTTGACTTTAGATCAATCTATAGACTTAACTTTAGCCTTTACTATAGATCAGCCATAGCCATTACTAGAGACTAGTCTATAGCCTTGGCTATAGATCAAGATCTGTAGATCAGTACCCAGTCTTGACTGTTTACAGTCTTGACTATGGTTTTGACTATAGATCAGTCTATAGTCTTGACTTTAGATCAATCTATAGTATTGACTTTAGATCAGTTTATAGTCTTAACTGTGGATTACTCTATAGCCTTGACTATGGATCAGTCTATAGTCTTGACTGTAGATCAGTCTATATTCTTGACTATAGATCAGTACCCAGTCTTGACTGTCTACAGTCTTTAATCCAGATCATCCTATAGCCTTGACTATAGATCAGCCAATAACCTTAACTACAGATCAGTCTATATCCTTGGCTATAGATCAGTCTATAGTCTAGAGTATAGATCAGTATCTAGTCTTGACTTAAGATCAGTCTATAGTCTTGACTTAAGATCAGTGTATAGTCTTGACTATAGGAGTAGTCTTCACTATAGACTAGTCATACTCAGTTCAGTCTAGACTGATCTGATATCAGTCCATAGTCTTGATTATAGATCAGTCTATAGTCTTGACTATAAATCAGTCTATAGTCTTGACTATATATAAGTCTATAGTCCTGACTATAGATCAGTATATAGTCTTGACTTAAGATCAGTACCCAGTCTTGACTATAGATCAGTATCTAGTCTTGACTATAGATCAGACTATAGTATTGTCTATAAATAAGTCTATAGTTCTGACATCAGCTAAGTCTAGACTATCGATCAATCTATAGTCTTGACGATTGATCAGTTTATTGTATTAAGATCAGTCCATAGTCTTGAATATAGGTCAGTATTTAGTCTTGAATGTACATAAGTCATCAGTTTTAACTTAAGATCAATCTCTAATATACTTAAGATCAGTCTCTAAGTTTTGAACTATATAAAAGAAGAAGCATTGTGATTTATAGGTAGCAAAGCAATTAAGTACATTGACATATTTATACATTTAATCCACTAACAAATTTTTTAATATTTTATTAAAATATTTAACATTCAAAACTACTCTAATCGTATGATTAAAAAAATTCTACTCAAATATTCTTTTATCGACCTATTTTCTATGCAACAAAAATAATTACTTTTCTGTACAACTGACCAAGTTAAAAGACCTTTCCATTTTTTCCTTATGTTTGCCGTTAAACTATATTGTGGAAATATTCTGGAGTGTGAATATTGGTTAAAAAAAAGTTTTCTCTTAATTTCAAATATGGGTCATGGATACAAACGAAAAATGATGAAAAAAAAAAATATATAAATGAAAAATAAAACTTGTTTGTAGTTATAAATTGAACATGTTCTAAAAAACTTACAAAAGCAAATCTTTCTTCTACAGAGAATAAAGAACGTAAAGATTCCTGTTAGAAGTGGTTTTAACGATTATTTTGGCATAAATTCGTTTTTGTGAAGGAGACCAAGTTTTTTAGTTTCTTAAGCAGCAAAAAGAAATTGTTTCATACAATTCTAGCCATGAATGAAGAGAAATGCTTTTTATCCCAACTGATTTATTAACAATTTGATGTGATGAGGAATCAGGGAGTTGGAGAAAGAAGTTAATGTTGCAACATACAATACAAAAACAACTGTAGCATAATACTAGAAGCCAGTTTTTGTTAAATTTTCGTTCAAGTTTTAAAAATAAATAATAGGTTAACAACTAGAAACTAATGGCTGTGTTGAGCATCATGGTGATAATGGAAATTGTGTTTCGAACATGAATATTCTATCGCTATTAATTAGTACACGTAACTGCAGTTGTGTAAGAGTGATTGGAAAAATAAAAATCACATCATCATCATCCTCATCATCAACAGGAGTTGGAAAGTTTTTTTTTTTAAGTTTATAGATAGACAAAGTATGTGCTAATAACCGAGATTACTTACAAGATATTGATAAAACTTGAAAGGAATTTTAGTTTAACCAGCTCCAGTAATTAACATATCCGAGATAATTTCTGTGTGGTAATTTTTCAGCTATACAATGTCATGACATAATTCTTTAGCCACGAAACCAAAGAATGTAAATGATATTTTAATTGTTATTATAAGTTATTTATAAAGCTTTTTTAAAATTCTTATTAATGTTAATATTTTCAATTACGAAATCTCAAATGATACCTTGATTAATTACCACAAAAAAATGTTTAACATACTTCCTTAATGTATTGTAGAATTTTCTCATGAGAAAAAAATTTTAATTTAGCCGTTCATATTATTTATTTGGCCAATGATGAGCTCAAATCATAATTTATTTAAATTGTTTTTTTTTTTTTGGTTTGATTCTAATATCTTTTAATTGAGAATATTTAAAACAATTTTAATTTTATGTTATTTTATGTGAAAATTTTGTGGTAACAAAAGCCTTAGCCATAGTAAAGACTATTGTCTGATCTATAGTTAAGACTATACACTGATCTATAGTAAAGACTATAGACTGATCTATAGTCAAGACTATAGACTGATCTATAGTCAAGATTATAGACTGATCTATAGTCAAGACTATAGACTGATCTATAGTCAAGAGTACATACTGATCTATAGTCAAAACTATAGACTGATCTAAAGTCGAGACTACCTATAGACTGGTCTATTGTCAAGACTATAGTTTGATCTATAGCGAAGACTGTAGATTGATCTATAGTCAAGACTATTGATTGATTTATAGTCAAGACTATAGACTGATCTATAGGCAAGACTATAGAATGATCTATAGTCAAGACTATAGACTGATCTATAGTCAAGACTATAGAATGATCAATAGTCAAGACTATAGAACGATCTATAGTCAAGATTATAGACTGATCTATAGTCAAGACTATAGACTGATATATAGTTTAGGCTATATGCTGACCTATAGTCAAGACTAGAGACTGATCTATAGTCAAGACTAGAGACTGATCTATAGTCAAGACTATAGACTGATGTATAGCCAAAACTATGGACTAATCTAAAGTCGACACTACCTATAGACTGATCTATTGTCAAGATTGATCTACAGTCATGGCTATAGATTGATCTATAGTTAAGACTATTGATTGATCTATAGTCAAGATTATAGATTGATCTATAGTCCAGACTATAGATTGATCTATAGACACGACTATAGAATGATTTATAGTCAAGATCATAGACTGAGTTATAGTAAAGACCATAGATTGATCTATAGGCAAAACTGTAGACTGATCTACAGTCAAGACTATAGAATGATCAACACTATAGACTGATCTACAGTCAAGACTATAGAATGATCAACACTATAGACTGAACTATAATCAAGACTATAGACTGATCTATAGTCAGACTGAACTATAGTCCAGACTATAGACTGATCTATAGTCAAGACTATAGACTGGTCTATAGTCAAGACTATAGAATGATCTATAGTTAAGACTATAGACTGATATATAGTCAACACTATAGGCTGATCTATAGTCAAGACTATAGACTGATCTATAGACTGTAGACTGATATATAGTCAAGAATGATCTATAGTCAAGACTATAGACTGATCTATAGTCAAGACTATAGATTGATCTATAGTCAAGACTATAGATTGATCTATAGTCAAGACTATAGACTAATCTATAGTCAAGACTATGGACTGATCTATAGTCTAGACTACCTATAGACTGATCTATAGTCAATAATATAGATTGATCTATAGTCAAGACTATAGATTGATCTATAGGCAAGGCTAAAGACTGATCTACAGTCAAGAGTATAGACTGATCTGTAGTAAAGACTATAGACGGATCTGTAGTAAAGACTGTAGACTGTTCTATAGTAAACACCAGTCCAGACTATAGACTGTACTGTAGTGAAGACTGTAGATTGATCTTTAGGGAAGCCTATAGATTGATTTATAGTCAAGACTATAGACTGATCTATGGTAAATTTTATAGTCAATATAATAGATTAATCTATAGTCAAAACTATGGACTGTTCTGTAGTCAAGACTATAGACTGATCTATAGTCAAGACTTTAGTTTGATATATATTCAAGATTGATCTGTAGTCAAGACTTTATACTGATCTACAGTCAAGACTGATCTGTAGTAAAAACTATATAGATAGATATAAAGTCCAGAATATAGACTGATCTATAGTCATATTTATATATATAGACTTATCTATGGTCAAGCCTATAGCCTGATCTTCTAGGCTATATAGATTGATCTATAGTCAAGACTATAGACTGATCTATTGTCAAGACTCTAGACTGAGCTATAGTCAAGAATTTAGACTGATTTATTGCCAAGACTATTACTGATTTACGATCAAGCCTACTGATCTATACTGTAGGCTTGATCTGATTTATAGTCAAACCTATAGAGTAATCTGTACTATAATTTTTCGGTTTTGTACTTAATACTCTTCCAAGTACTTAATAACATTTTGTGTATAAAATCTAGTTATTATAAAATTTGCGGAAATTTAAGATGTTTTATCGTTTCACCTATTATTATTCATGGAAAATTTTAATTATCATAAAATTTATAAACTTCCATATTCTTGCCATTGGCTATTAGATAATTATATCAGGTGTTAGTTTTCCTTGTTACGTAACTTTACGTAATATTGATAATGTTTTGCTAATTAAATTAAACAAATTTTATAAGCAGACAACCAACAATTTGTAGCCACAACTTAAAATCAATAGCAGAGTTCAATAACTTTTAATAACGATGCATAAAAATTTAATAATAATAATCATTTTTCATGGAACACTTATTTAACCCCTTCAACTTGTTAGTTTAAACAAAATGTGGTTGGCGTAATTGTCTGTCTGTAGCCTGGCATCTTCTTTGAAACTTTCACTATTTGTTCAGACAACTTGCCTTGACACTGGAGGATATCTTTTTAATATTATACCCACATACCACATTGAAAAGACAAAACGACAATGAAGAGTTTTAGCAAGACATCATCTTCTACTTGGAATCCTTATGCAATATTTGTTTGTTAAAGCCAAATCACCGATAACCTTAAGGCTGTTGCACATGTGCACAAAATTTACTTGACAGACTAAAAAAAAATATTAATTCAATAAAGACACTCCCTCATTCTTCTCCTTTGGCAGTTAGTTTTAGACTCCTTCTATAGTTTTTTGACTTTATATTTCTCACATTAAGAAATTTGTTTTCGATTTTGTTTGAATTTGGGAAACAGTTTTTTCCTTCTCCTCATGGAGGTTTCATTTTTAAAAATGATGATGCTGCTGATGCTATTGCAGATAACAAGGAAATAGTCATTATGAACACTGTCGAGCTTAGTTGGTTTTACAATAGACATCCATTATTTATTTTGTTTTCGTTGAATTATTATTTAATACCCTAACAATTTTGTAAATCTTCCTTTAACTCCTAGACAATGTTATTTCTATTATATAAGGAAAAACGAAAAGATTCCAACGGACAGATTGGATGACAGACATATAGCCAAAACTTTAGCCATGAATTTTTCAATACCGAACAAACCAAAAAATGTCATCACTATTAAACTAGACATTTGCTTAATGCTAATACTAATGGTTGCTTGGTTCATTGCTTTAAGTTGTTAAATGTACACTGAAAGAAAATCGTATCAAGAGACTCTCACTATAGACTAGACTATAGACTAGACTATAGACTAGACTATAGACTAGACTATAGTCTAGACTATAGACTAGACTATAGACTAGACTATAGACTAGACTATAGACCAGACTATAGACTATACTATAGACTAGACTATAGACTAGACTATAGACTAGACTATAGACTAGACTATAGACTAGAGTATAGACTAGACTATAGACTAGACTATAGACTAGACTATAGACTAGACTATAGACTAGACTAGACTAGACTATAGACTAGACTATAGACTAGACTAGACTATAGACTAGACTATAGACTAGACTATAGACTAGACTATAGACTAGACTATAGACTAGACTATAGACTAGACTATAGACTAGACTATAGACTAGACTATAGACTAGACTATAGACTAGACTATAGACTAGACTATAGACTAGACTATAGACTAGACTATATACTAGACTATAGAATAGACTATGGAATAGACTATAGACTAAACTATAGACTAGACTATAGACTAGACTATAGACTAGACTATACGAGACTATAGACGAGACTATAGACGAGACTATAGACTAGAGACTATAGACTATATAGACTAGACTATAGACTAGACTATAGATTATAGACTAGACTATAGATTATAGACTAGACTATAGACTAGACTATAGACTAGACTAGACTATAGACTAGACTATAGACTAGACTATAGACTAGACTATAGACTAGACTATAGACTAGACTATAGACTAGACTATAGACTAGACTATAGACTAGACTATAGACTAGACTATAGACTAGACTATAGACTAGACTATAGACTAGACTATAGACTAGACTATAGACTAGACTATAGACTAGACTATAGACTAGACTATAGACTAGACTAGAGACTAGACTATAGACTAGACTATAGACTAGACTATTGACTAGACTAGACTATAGACTAGACTATAGACTAGACTATAGACTAGACTATAGACTAGACTATAGACTAGACTATAGACTAGACTATAGACTAGACTATAGACTAGACTATAGACTAGACTATAGACTAGACTATAGACTAGACTATAGACTAGACTATAGACTAGACTATAGACTAGACTATAGACTAGACTATAGACTAGACTATAGACTAGACTATAGACTAGACTATAGACTAGACTATAGACTAGACTATAGACTAGACTATAGACTAGACTATAGACTAGACTATAGACTAGACTATAGACTAGACTATAGACTAGACTATAGACTAGACTATAGACTAGACTATAGACTAGACTATAGACTAGACTATAGACTAGACTATAGACTAGACTATAGACTAGACTATAGACTAGACTATAGACTAGACTATAGACTAGACTATAGACTAGACTATAGACTAGACTATAGACTAGACTATAGACTAGACTATAGACTAGACTATAGACTAGACTATAGACTAGACTATAGACTAGACTATAGACTAGACTATAGACTAGACTATAAACTAGACTATAGACTAGACTATAGACTAGACTATAGACTAGAACTATAGACTAGACTATAGACTAGACTATAGACTAGACTATAGACTAGACTATAGACTAGACTAGACTATAGACTAGACTATAGACTAGACTATAGACTAGACTATAGACTAGACTATAGACTAGACTATAGACTAGACTATAGACTAGACTTAGACTAGACCTATAGACTAGACTATAGACTAGACTATAGAACGAGACTATAGACTAGACTATAGACTAGACTATAGACTAGACTATAGACTAGACTATAACTAGACTATAGACTAGACTATAGACTAGACTATAGACTAGACTAGAATAGACATAGACTAGACTATAGACTAGACTATAGACTAGACTATAGACTAGACTATAGACTAGACTATAGACTAGACTATAGACTAGACTATAGACTAGACTATAGACTAGACTATAGACTAGACTATAGACTAGACTAGACTAGACTACAGAATAGACTATAGACTTTACTATAGACTAGACTATAGACTAGACTATAGACTAGACTATAGACTAGACTATAGACTAGACTATAGACTAGACTATAGACTAGACTATAGACTAGACTATAGACTAGACTTTAGACTAGACTTTAGACTAGACTATAGACTAGACTATAGTCTAATCTATAGTCTAGTCTATAGTCTAATCTATAGTCTAGTCTATAGTCTAGTTTATACTCTAATAGATTAAACTATAGACTAGACTATAAACTAGACTTTCGACTAGATTATGACAACTTTTTCTCTCAGTGTATAAGTCATGTACTTTAAATGCAAGAAGCATCTTCTCTGCATTACAATACACCTCTTATACTTCCGTTGTTGTTACAACAAGAAGATGCACAAAATTGATGACCTTTTCCAATGGCAAACATGAGTCTGCCAATGAGTGTTTACGTGGTAATGTTATACTACGACTGTTCAATGTAAAACGTGATTCAGCAAAATAATGTTTTTTTCTATTATTTATGGCCAACATGTGTGCGCACAAGCTTTTGGGGAACTTGCAGAAAAAAAAAGAAGCAAAGACAACAATATTTTGCCATAAATCAAGGAAACTCATACCGCCACTGAAGTTATTGTAGCTGTAAGTGGTTAACATACCGGTTAGTTAAGTCCACGAAAAAAAAAAAAAACAACAAAATCACACACTCATGCGTATGATCTCAAGCAAACTGTTGGCAATAAAATAAAGAAGATGCTGCTGCTTCTACTAGTTTGCTGATGGTTGTTAGGAGGTAGTTCCATCATTGATCATTTATTTTCATGATCATATTAGATTTAAGTCTTTTTGGTTTTTAGCTGTTTTTTTTTTCGCCAACAATTAGACATAAGCATAAAATTTAAATATATATTTTTTTTTTGAAATGGCAAGTGAAATTGTAGGCTGTTGTGGTAATCGTTGGAAATGTGAATAATTGTTTTTTTTTTTTCAAACATTTCATTTTGAATGATTTGGCACTTCTTAGACATGTAAATGAGTTGTGGCGTAGGATGATAAAACAGAATTATTAATATAGGTGTTAATTATGAATATAATTTTTTTGTTTAAAATCATTTAATGTTTTTTATGATTTTGTTGTTATCATACATTTACTAGATGAAAAGTGAAAATGAATACTAAATTTTAGCAAATGACTTGTTGATTTTATGGGAAATAAATGTGTTGGACATATTATAGACAATGATCGATGGCTATTTTGCCTGCTACTTAAATCGTTATAAATGTTAATGGACTGCAGAATTGGAAAGTGTTTTGTATGAAGAAGGGTATTGGAGATTGTGGTTAGTTTTTTTGTATTAGTTTTAGAACTGTTTTTTTGCTCATTTTCGACGCTTTTATAGGGTCATATACGATTCCATAGTTCACCCACGTTGTCTTGTACTCTTCATGAGAACCTCTAGATGATCAAAGAGATAAATATTAAGTACTCGACAAATCCGTCGCTCCCCTATTTTCTTTTTGCTGTACCTTTTCATCCCTATTCGTTTTAGCTCATCTCAATGCAGAATAGATAGACTAACTATGTTGGGGGCCTTTCGGACCGCAATTAGGAGAATATGAATATCGTTTTATGACACAGTTTTATCCAAAGTCGATTTGTTTATTGCGCTAAATATAGCTTGCGAGACATAATCGAGACATGTCGACCGATATTAACAGAAAAGGACAGATCTACTATGGCTATCGCATTTAATCCATCTCCGATAGATTCGCTCATCTTGTTGCTCATGTCTGTCTTTCTTTCATATTCATCACATTTTAGAGAATGATTTTGTTTTCAATTACCAAGTTATTTTCCTATATTTTTATCCTTTGTTGACTCGATTCAGTACCTTCCAATATTTCACCCAAAGGTCTTTATTTAGTTCTTCAATTAAGGTCAGTACGCTTGATCCTGCTCTATATATAGCTTATCAGTATAATATCGGACATAAATCTCATCCCAGGGTACCTCCTCTTGGGAAAGATATCATACTACCACCAAAAATCTGTATTTTGTCCTTCAATTGCTTGTAGTACTTTTGATATAACTTTTTCGGAAAGTATCCACAAATTAGTTTCGCAATTCTTTGGCATTTAATCATTAAGACATACACGCTCCAAGAACATTTGCAAATAATAAAGGTTTTTATAAAAGTTTAAGATTTTCGATCGTCGATACCGTTCAACAAGGCAGATGAATGAACATACGATTTAACCCCTTCAGATTTTGTTTCTTTACAGTTTAGGCTAAGAGGGTCCACTTCCATTCGGAGGTCATGAGGTCCATTGTGCTTCCCTTCAAATTATATTCCTCCTCATACTCACATAACTTGCAAGCATCCCTATCAGTATCCTTAGACTGCATCCTATAAGTATTCTGGGTAGCCCCTCATATTAGGTGTTGGCCATAAGGCCTTTGATATTTAGCAATCCACTACTATTCCAGAAATGGTTTAAGATGTCACGGATTCTTTCGAATATCAATCTATAATAGTGAGAAACTTTTAATAATATATGAGAAACTTTTAATAATCAAATTTGGTTCATTTCAATGATTTCTATCTATGTAATAGATCAAATTTCCAGAGAACAATGGTACTTCAATAAAAGCTATTAAAGCTTTCTTTAAACTTTAAAAAACACCAACAAAAATTGTACACACATAAGCTGCAAAGTCTAAAAAAAAGATATTAATCGCCAGGGGCTTCAAATTGTAAAACAAACATTGCCCATTGTAAAACCAATTTACATTATTACCCACTTAATTATAAATTACTACAAAAAAAAAAACAACAACAAGCGCAAATGTGCAATATGCATTAAAAATAAAATGGAAATTTCTCTAATTTTTACAAAATATACAAAACTTTTGTATTTGTTTATTTTTTTCTTTATAAAATTTAATATTTATCACACAAAATATTGTCTGTCTATCCAAAATACATTTGTTGTACAAACTACAACAATCATCATTGTCAGCATTTTCCTTAACGTCATCATCATTGTAATCGGCTGCCAAAGCTGAAAAGAAATAAAAATTGGAAAAAACCCAGTTGCATACATTTATTGCATTTTTTGAAATGATGAAATTTACAAAAAAGTCTATCTCATTTTGTTTTCTTTTTTTCTGTCTTTAATTTGATTATTTGCCATATATATTTAACAGCCAGCAGCAGCAGCAGCTTATTTCCAGCTTCAATCTAAAGCAGACAGGCACCACCATTCAGCAATTATTAACTTGATTAATTGCTGTGATGCGTATTTTATTTGTAACTCGAAATGTGATAAAAATGAAGAGTATTCCACAGACAAACAAACAATTGTGATTGTTTTTTCCTTTTTTTGTGGCATTCAAATGCATTGCGTTGCAGAAATATATTTAAGATGATCGTAGAAAAATCAAAATAAAAAATCTAAAAACTATAAACCAAACTAACAATTATAACATTTTTCTATTCACTTTCTACACACTTTACTGAATGAACAACAAACAACAAATGCTTTGTAACGCATAATGCGTTTTTGAATAAAAATTAATCATGTGCTCTTCCAATAGCTGAACAGAATTTTAAGTTTAGTTGATCATTTTGTTTGATTATTAAATTTTGTAAACTTCTTCTTTGATTTTCTCTAAAATCCTTTAATATTCTACAAGTTGAGTTCTTGATTACATAACTCATCGATCTTATCAACAATAGCAAAACAGTTTTTAGAAAATTCAACTTTTCCTTAACCGTTTGATGTTTTCATTAAGTCGTCATTTCAAAACTTTTTCTTTATCGAGATCGAGAGTTTGAATATCGTTTTATAGAACCTTTAGTAGTGCCTCAATCAAACGACCACAACCTAACATTTTGTTACTTCGTTGTATTCACTTTGTATATCAGGGATGGTACTTTCAGTTCTTTTTGACAACGAATCATATCTGACTAGTTGCAGATCTATGGGGGAGGAAATTGACTAGTAACTAGACTTATAAATGGACTGGTCGACAGACTTGGCAATAGACTTAAAAATAGGCTAGTCAATAAAGTAGCCAACAGACTAGTTAATAGACTAGTCAATGGACTAGCAATGGACTAGTCAACAGACTAGTCAACAGACTAATCAATGGACTAGTAAGCAGACTAATCAATGGACTAGTCAACAGACTAGTCAATAGATAAGTCAATAGAT
This sequence comes from Lucilia sericata, assembly GCF_015586225.1. Lineage (NCBI taxonomy): Eukaryota > Metazoa > Arthropoda > Insecta > Diptera > Calliphoridae > Lucilia > Lucilia sericata. The sequence continues at coordinate 232,726 of NW_023994419.1, read as the reverse complement.
AAGTCAATACAATATCCAACATACTAGTCAATAGAATAAGCAATAAACTAGTCAACAGTCTATGGACTTCTCAAGGACTAGTCAATATACTAGTAAACGGACTAGTCAATATATTAGTAAATGGCCTGGTCAGCAGACTAGTTAATAGATTAGTCAGTATACTAGTCATTATACTAGTTATGAGAATAGTCAATAGACAACTCACTAGTCTATTCAATAGACTAGTCAATGGACTAGTCCACAGAAATGAATGTAGACAATGGACTTTTCAATAGACTAGTCAATGTACTAATCAGTGGACTAGTCAATAGACCAATCATTAGACTAGCCAATATACGATCAATAGAACAGTATTGTTAATGGATTAGTCTATTGACTCGTCAACAGACTAGTCAATGGACTAGTCAATAGAATAGGCAATACAGTAGTCAACAGTCAATCAGTGTACAATCAATAGACTAGTTAAGAGAATAACCAATAGATTGTTCAGTAGACTATAGACTAGCTAGACTAGACTATAGACTAGACTATAGACTAGACTATAGACTAGACTATAGACTAGACTATAGATAGACTAAGAAGACTATAGACTAGACTATAGACTAGACTATAGACTAGACTATAGACTAAACTATAGACTAGACTGTAGACTAGACTATAGACTAGAACTATAGACTAGACTATAGATAGACTATAGACTAGACTATAGACTAGACTAAGACTAGATAGACTAGACTATAGACTAGACTATAGACTAGACTATAGACTAGACTATAGACTAGACTATAGACTAGACTATAGACTAGACTATAGACTAGACTATAGACTAGACTAGACTATAGACTAGACTAGACTATAGACTAGACTATAGACTAGACTATAGACTAGACTAGACTATAGACTAGACTATAGACTAGACTAGACTAGACTATAGACTAGACTATAGACTAGACTATAGACTAGACTATAGACTAGACTATAGACTAGACTATAGACTAGACTATAGACTAGACTATAGACTAGACTATAGACTAGACTATAGACTAGACTATAGACTAGACTATAGACTAGACTATAGACTAGACTATAGACTAGACTATAGACTAGACTATAGACTAGACTATAGACTAGACTATAGACAAGACTATAGACTAGACTATAGACTAGACTATAGACTAGACTATAGACTAGACTATAGACTAGACTATAGACTAGACTATAGACTAGACTATAGACTAGACTATAGACTAGACTATAGACTAGACTATAGACTAGACTATAGACTAGACTATAGACTAGACTATAGACTAGACTATAGACTAGACTATAGACTAGACTATAGACTAAACTATAGACTAGACTGTAGACTAGACTAGACTATAGACTAGACTATAGACTAGACTATAGACTAGACTATAGACTAGACTATAGACTAGACTATAGACTAGACTATAGACTAGACTATAGACTAGACTATAGACTAGACTAGACTATAGACTAGACTATAGACTAGACTAGACTATAGACTAGACTATAGACTAGACTAGACTAGACTATAGACTAGACTATAGACTAGACTATAGACTAGACTATAGACTAGACTATAGACTAGACTATAGACTAGACTATAGACTAGACTATAGACTAGACTATAGACTAGACTATAGACTAGACTATAGACTAGACTATAGACTAGACTATAGACTAGACTATAGACTAGACTATAGACTAGACTATAGACTAGACTATAGACTAGACTATAGACTAGACTATAGACTAGACTATAGACTAGACTATAGACTAGACTATAGACTAGACTATAGACTAGACTATAGACTAAACTATAGACTAGACTATAGACTAGACTATAGACTAGACTATAGACTAGACTATAGACTAGACTATAGACTAGACTATAGACTAGACTATAGACTAGACTATAGACTAGACTATAGACTAGACTATAGACTAGACTATAGACTAGACTATAGACTAGACTATAGATTAGACTATAGACTAGACTATAGACTAGACTGTAGACTAGACTATAGACTAGACTATAGACTAGACTATAGACTAGACTATAGACTAGACTATAGACTAGACTATAGACTAGACTATAGACTAGACTATAGACTAGACTATAGACTAAACTATAGACTAGACTATAGACTAGACTATAGACTAAACTATAGACTAGACTATAGACTAGACTATAGACTAGACTATAGACTAGACTATAGACTAGACTATAGACTAGACTATAGACTAGACTATAGACTAGACTATAGACTAGACTATAGACTAGACTATAGACTAGACTATAGACTAGACTATAGACTAGACTATAGACTATAGACTAGACTATAGACTAGACTATAGACTAGACTATAGACTAGACTATAGACAGATATAGACTAGACTATAGACTAGACTATAGACTAGACTATAGACTAGACTATAGACTAGACTGTAGACTAGACTATAGACTAGACTATAGACTAGACTATAGACTAGACTATAGACTAGACTATAGACTAGACTATAGACTAGACTATAGACTAGACTATAGACTAGACTATAGACTAGACTATAGACTAACTATAGACTAGACTAGACTAGACTGACTATAGACTAGACTATAGACTAGACTATAGACTAGACTATAGACTAGACTATAGATAGACTATAGACTAGACTATAGACTAGATATAGACTAGACTATAGACTAGACTATAGACTAGACTATAGACTAGACTATAGACTAGACGATAGACTAGACTATAGACTAGACTATAGACTAGACTATAGACTAGACTAGACTATAGACTAGACTATAGACTAGACTATAGACTAGACTATAGACTAGACTATAGACTAGACTATAGACTAGACTATAGACTAGACTATAGACTAGACTAGACTATAGACTAGACTAGACTATAGACTAGACTATAGACTAGACTATAGACTAGACTATAGACTAGACTATAGACTAGACTATAGACTAGACTATAGACTAGACTATAGACTAGACTATAGACTAGACTATAGACTAGACTATAGACTAGACTATAGACTAGACTATAGACTAGACTATAGACTAGATATAGACTAGACTATAGACTAGACTATAGACAAGACTATAGACTAGACTATAGACTAGACTATAGACTAGACTATAGACTAGACTATAGACTAGACTATAGACTAGACTATAGACTAGACTATAGACTAGACTATAGACTAGATATAGACTAGACTATAGACTAGACTATAGACTAGACTATAGACTAGACTATAGACTAGACTATAGACTAGACTATAGACTAGACTATAGACTAGTATAGACTAGACTATAGACTAGACTATAGACTAGACTATAGACTAGACTATAGACAGACTATAGACTAGACTATAGACTAGACTATAGACTAGTATACTAGACTAGACTAGACTATAGACTAGACTATAGACTAGACTATAGAGACTAGACTAGATAGACTAGACTATAGACTAGACTATAGACTAGACTATAGACTAGACTATAGACTAGACTATAGACTAGACTATAGACTAGACTATAGACTAGACTATAGACGAGACTATAGACGAGATTATAGACGAGACTATAGACGAGACTATAGACGAGACTATAGACGAGACTATAGACGAGACTATAGACGAGACTATAGACGAGACTATAGACGAGACTATAGACGAGACTATAGACGAGACTATAGACGAGACTATAGACAAGACTATAGACGAGACTATAGACAGACTATAGACTAGACTATAGACTAGACTATAGACTAGACTATAGACTAGACTATAGACTAGACTATAGACTAGACTATAGACTAGACTATAGACTAGACTATAGACTAGACTATAGACTAGACTATAGACTAGACTATAGACTAGACTATAGACTAGACTATAGACTAGACTATAGACTAGACTATAGACTAGACTATAGACTAGACTATAGACTAGACTATAGACTAGACTATAGACTAGACTATAGACTAGACTATAGACTAGACTATAGACTAGACTATAGACTAGACTATAGACTAGACTATAGACTAGACTATAGACTAGACTATAGACTAGACTATAGACTAGACTATAGACTAGACTATAGACTAGACTATAGACTAGACTATAGACTAGACTATAGACTAGACTATAGACTAGACTATAGACTAGACTATAGACTAGACTATAGACTAGACTATAGACTAGACTATAGACTAGACTATAGACTAGACTATAGACTAGACTATAGACTAGACTATAGACTAGACTATAGACTAGACTATAGACTAGACTATAGACTAGACTATAGACTAGACTATAGACTAGACTATAGACTAGACTATAGACTAGACTATAGACTAGACTATAGACTAGACTATAGACTAGACTATAGACTAGACTATAGACTAGACTATAGACTAGACTATAGACTAGACTATAGACGAGACTATAGACGAGACTATAGACGAGACTATAGACGAGACTATAGACGACTATAGACGAGACTATAGACGAGACTATAGACGAGACTATAGACGAGACTATAGACGAGACTATAGACGAGACTATAGACGAGACTATAGACGAGACTATAGACGAGACTATAGACGAGACTATAGACGAGACTATAGACGAGACTATAGACGAGACTATAGACGAGACTATAGACGAGACTATAGACGAGACTATAGACGAGACTATAGACGAGACTATAGACGAGACTATAGACGAGACTATAGACGAGACTATAGACGAGACTATAGACGAGACTATAGACGAGACTATAGACGAGACTATAGACAAGACTATAGACGAGACTATAGACTAGACTATAGACTAGACTATAGACTAGACTATAGACTAGACTATAGACTAGACTATAGACTAGACTATAGACTAGACTATAGACTAGACTATAGACTAGACTATAGACTAGACTATAGACTAGACTATAGACTAGACTATAGACTAGACTATAGACTAGACTATAGACTAGACTATAGACTAGACTATAGACTAGACTATAGACTAGACTATAGACTAGACTATAGACTAGACTATAGACTAGACTATAGACTAGACTATAGACTAGACTATAGACTAGACTATAGACTAGACTATAGACTAGACTATAGACTAGACTATAGACTAGACTATAGACTAGACTATAGACTAGACTATAGACTAGACTATAGACTAGACTATAGACTAGACTATAGACTAGACTAGACTATAGACTAGACTAGACTATAGACTAGTAGACTATAGACTAGACTATAGACTAGACTAGACTAGACTATAGACTAGACTATAGACTAGACTATAGACTAGACTATAGACTAGACTATAGACTAGACTATAGACTAGACTATAGACTAGACTATAGACTAGACTATAGACTAGACTATAGACTAGACTATAGACTAGACTATTGACTAGACTATAGACTAGACTATAGACTAGACTATAGACTAGACTATAGACTAGACTATAGACTAGACTATAGACTAGACTATAGACTAGACTATAGACTAGACTATAGACTAGACTATAGACTAGACTATAGACTAGACTATAGACTAGACTATAGACTAGACTATAGACTATAGACTAGACTATAGACTAGACTATTGACTAGACTATAGACTAGACTATAGACTAGACTATAGACTAGACTATTGACTAGACTATAGACTAGACTATAGACTAGACTATAGACTAGTCTATAGACTAGACTATATACTAGACTATAGACTAGACTATAGACTAGACTATAGTCTAGTCTATAGTATATGTATATATAGACTAGACTATGGACTAGACTATAGACTAGACTATGGACTAGACTATAGACTGATCGATAGACTAGCAATAGACTAGTCAACTGATTAGTCAATAGACTAGACAATAGGTTAGTTAAAAAGACTAATCCGTAGACTAATCAATAGACTAGTTAACAGATTAGTCAATAGACTAATCAGTTATTTAAAAACTTATTAATATTTCAAAATTCCAACTATCCATGTCTGGTATATATGGGAATTAATAAGCAAAATTCATATACAAAAGCAGCATCCATTAAATAATGAAACTGCATTTTTGTTTCAATACTTGTAACATATTAATAAAGATTTAAAACTTTTTGTGAAAAATAAACAAAACAAATTCATCTGAAATTAAAATTCAAAACAATATTTTTTTTCGAAAGTTTTAATAATACACATCTCAACAGATGTTTTGCCTTAATAATTTGTAATTACAAATATTTTTATTATATTTATAACGCATTTTAGTTTTATTATTATAATTTTTTTTTTATCACTACAAACCCCACTCTTGTTCTAATTATGATTAAAATAGAATTTTTGTTCAAAACTTTTCATTCATGTTTAAAATTACTTTAATCTACTTTTAGAAAAGAGGCTTTTATAACTTGAAATTTTAGTTTTTATTTTATTGTTGTTTAACACTTTCTCTGAATTCTTAAGAATTTTTTATTGTTATTTGTTTCTTTTGTTGTGGTATTTATTTTTATTTTTTTTTTATTTATATTTTATGCTCTTTAAAATATCAATTTTTTTGACGCGTTTTGTTTCGTTTCTATTATTATTATCAACAGTTTAGATCTTTTAAGAGTTTTGTTGTTATTCTTATTTTGAAGTTTTAATATGTTTTTTTCTTTTATTGTAATTTTTTTCAGGTTCTCCAAAGAATTGATGATGTCTCATTGATGTGTGATAAACGTATTGCTAGTTTAAAGAAACTGGCCTTAAAACCACCGCGTCCCATACAAACGGTAACACCAGAACCGGCAGTGCCGCTACAGCCTCCCGGCGGGGCACCTCATCTATTGCGTAGGAAACATAAGGTGAGTTTGATTTATGCAATTAAATATTGAAAGACATTTTTGCCAATTTTGACCTTTTTTAATATAACGGATTTACATTTTTTTAAATATTCCCTCTCCACCATTATATGATTTTTCTTAAAAAAATTCATAAACTTATCAAAAATTATTTTCATACTAAGTATTTTACCAAGAAACAAATTATCTTATTCTAGAACTTCAGTTCTATGCTCTCAATGTCCACATTAATAAATTCTTTTGAATACAGGAGTTTAGGTCAAAAATTTGAACTCATTTAACAGAAATAACACAAACAATTATTAAAAATTGAGGTTATAAAAACAATTGCTCTACTAATTAAAAATTGTTTATAAACAAATAAAATGTTTGTAGTAGTTTTTGTATAAGTTCCATTGTATTTTTCTTAAATAACAAGATTTACGATAAACAATTAAAAAATATGTGTTCTAACAAGTATGTAATTTACAATAAAAAGATATATGAGTGAAAAAAAGCAACAGTGTGACATGAATATAGAGAAACATATATAGATAGATAGATAGATAGATAGATAGATAGATAGATAGATAGATAGATAGATAGATAGATAGATAGATAGATAGATAGATAGATAGATAGATAGATAGATAGATAGATAGATAGATAGATAGATAGATAGATAGATAGATAGATAGATAGATAGATAGATAGATAGATAGATAGATAGATAGATAGATAGATAGATAGATAGATAGATAGATAGAATAGATAGATAGATAGATAGATAGATAGATAGATAGATAGATAGATAGATAGATAGATAGATAGATAGATAGATAGATAGATAGATAGATAGATAGATAGATAGATAGATAGATAGATAGATAGATAGATAGATAGATAGATAGATAGATAGATAGATAGATAGATAGATAGATAGATAGATAGATAGATAGATAGATAGATAGATAGATAGATAGATAGATAGATAGCTAGATAGATAGATAGATAGATAGATAGATAGATAGATAGATAGATAGATAGATAGATAGATAGATAGATAGATAGATAGATAGATAGATAGATAGATAGATAGATAGATAGATAGATAGATAGATAGATAGATAGATAGATAGATAGATAGATAGATAGATAGATAGATAGATAGATAGATAGATAGATAGATAGATAGATAGATAGATAGATAGATAGATAGATAGATAGATAGATAGATAGATAGATAGATAGATAGATAGATAGATAGATAGATAGATAGATAGATAGATAGATAGATAGATAGATAGATAGATAGATAGATAGATAGATAGATAGATAGATAGATAGATAGATAGAATAGATACATAGATACATAGATAGATAGATAGATAGATAGATAGATAGATAGATAGATAGATAGATAGATAGATAGATAGATAGATAGATAGGATAGATAGATAGATAGATAGATAGATAGATAGATAGATAGATAGATAGATAGATAGATAGATAGATAGATAGATAGATAGATAGATAGATAGATAGATAGATAGATAGATAGATAGATAGATAGATAGATAGATAGATAGATAGATAGATAGATAGATAGATAGATAGATAGATAGATAGATAGATAGATAGATAGATAGATAGATAGATAGATAGATAGATAGATAGATAGATAGATAGATAGATAGATAGATAGATAGATAGATAGATAGATAGATAGATAGATAGATAGATAGATAGATAGATAGATAGATAGATAGATAGATAGATAGATAGATAAATATAATAATAAATATCGATCTATGACTACAATGTGGAAAAATATCGAAAAGGGGAGAAATGGAAATTGAGTTTTTTCCAAACTTATTGAACTAATTTTGCAAAATTTTTAAAAGTCCTTCGAAATAGGATATTGTTGTGTTAGTTATTTCAAATTCAGGTAACAAAGTTACTTAGGACCAAATTCCAGTAAGTTGTTTGGTACAAATTGATTCAAGTACATCTAAAGGAGTGAACTCTTTGGTACTTTTCTTTCTTTAATCTAATCGTACTTCACTCTCAACATAAGTGTCACACTGTTTTAATAATGTTTTTTCCCTATTTCATCTCATCCATATGCCGGATTTTTTTATGATTTTTAAAGTCTCTTGTAAATGAATCATGATGGCAATAAAATGTGACCCAAATATGCACGATGCGGTCAGTGACTTGTGATTAAAAATTTGAGACATTAATTACACACATCTTTTTTATTTATATAGAAACACTCTAAGACCTTTTACCGTTTGTTTGTAATAATATTTCATTACATTTTGTTAAGATTTTTGTAATATTTTGTATTTTAAAAAAATGTTTAATGCAAAAAGAAGAGAATTTTCTCAATTGTTGTCAAATACAATGACATTTCAACTATTAAGCTGGAGATATCAAAAACGTAAAAAAAGCACGACTTAAAAATATGTTTATTATTTTTATTAAGGGCCTGTAGCTGTATGAATTTTGAATAAATAAGGGTTTCAGGTACTCAGTTGTAAAATACCAAGTGTAAACAAACAGACAAAAGTAATGTGTAATCCAAATGCAATGTACTCTTGAAATTTCAAATGATTTATTAATTTTTTCAAACTATAAACTTAAAAAAACAAAAAAGGTCGTCATTGTCATTGGTGTAATCGTAAATTAATTTCTACCAAGTATTATTATTGTTTTATTTTATAACATTTTAAGTAAAAGTGAAACTTTTGTTTTGTGTTTGTATATATTTTTCTTTATTATTATTTTGCAAAAAAGTCACAAACTGAAACTGAAACGCAAAAGTCAGTCTGCATATAGACAGACAGACATTTGTTTTGAAAATTCAACAAGTGTCTGCTATAGTTTTTTTTCTCTCTTTGTCTATTCTGCTGTTTAATTTTAGCGCATAAAAGTGTGGCTGAAGTCCATGCCCTTAAGTTAAGATGTGATGCTTTTATAAACCATTGTCACTTGTCTTGTTTTTTTTTCTTTTCCTGAGGATCATTTCAGTTCAGCTTAAATAAATAAAAAATAAAGTGTAAAAGTGCCGTGGAATATTAGTTATATTTCTATTGTTTTCTTTAGGTTTTTATGAAATGTTTTCGTATCTTGTTACACATATACGAGGGGTGTTGAAAGAAGAAATTTGCACATTTTTAATAACTTTCAAATGTACCCGGAATACTTCGCTGATACAATAATTATAAAAACATCTGCTGATAGTTTTGAATTAAATTAGATTACTTTTACCATCTAACTGTCAATTATTTAGAATGGTTTTCGAATCAAAATCGCTTGCTTATGTTTTATTTACAACTTTGTTTTCAATTTGTATTTTCAATCAGCCCTCGTATTCCAGCTGCAATTATTAACTTTGTGCTTGAAATTTTAAAGAGCAGAAAGTCAAAGATATAAAATTAAAAAAAAAACATTATTTGCGAAACATTGCTACAGCTCTGAGAAAAAGAAATGACAAATTTGTTTACTTCCAGAATATACTTAGTAGTTTACTAAATTACAATATCTAGTGTGAAATGTTTACCTTATGAGCTCAACGCTTTTTTAAATACATATTTTATGGTATTGTTAAAATAGAGAGACCAGGTTTTTCGTTCAGTTCAGTTCTAGTTCAGTGATAGTTCAGTTCTAGTTTCGTTCTAGTTCAGTTCTATTTTAGTTCTAGTTCTGTTCTAGTCAGTTCTAGTTCAGTTCTAGTTCATTTCTAGTTCAGTTCTAGTTCAGTTCTAGTTCAGTTCTAGTTCAGTTCTAGTTCAGTTCTAGTTCAGTTCTAGTTCAGTTCTAGTTCAGTTCTAGTTCAGTTCTAGTTCAGTTCTAGTTCAGTTCTAGTTCATTTCTAGTTCGGTTCTAGTTCAGTTCTAGTTCAGTTCTAGTTCAGTTCTAGTTCAGTTCTAGTTCAGTTCTAGTTCAGTTCTAGTTCAGTTCTAGTTCAGTTCTAGTTCAGTTCTAGTTCAGTTCTAGTTCAGTTCTAGTTCAGTTCTAGTTCAGTTCTAGTTCAGTTCTAGTTCAGTTCTAGTTCATTTCTAGTTCAGTTCTGGTTCAGTTCTAGTTCAGTTCTAGTTCAGTTCTAGTTCAGTTTTAGTTCAGTTTTAGTTCAGTTCTAGTTTAGTTCTAGTTCAGTTCTAGTTCAGTTCTAGTTCAGTTCTGGTTTGTGAATGAGAAATGTCTCTTAACGAGATTGGGTATAAGTTATATCTAGAGCTATTCTTTTCCTCTTATACAGTAGAAAAGAAAGACCAAATGGTTATACAAGACCTTCTCCTCGACTTGAAAGTTATCTTTACATCGACCGTAAATCTCTGTTCTTGAATGAAGACCGGCTATACAATCGAAGCAGACTGAAATGTCGGCCGTAAAAAAACTGTTAGGGATGAAGTATTATAGGATATACATAGCCGTCAATTCGACGAAAGTTGATATTTAGAAATCAGTCTTGAGGTTGCTGTCTCTTAACGGAATGAGGTATCATTCAAATCTTGGGCTATTATGGGTCTTATGAATATCTTTTTACAGCAGAAAAACTTAAACCAGATTATAATTTATGAAACACCTGTTCGACATCAAAGTTGTCTTTACATTGTACGAAAGTCTTTGAAGGGACTCTCAAGAGAGCTACTCTCCATGATTTCTACAGAAGTTGCAACGCAAACACCTTTTTAGTGTCGGTTATGTATTTGAACGAATTGGCGGATCTCTCTATAGATATTCTCTGTAGATCTTTTCAAGATTGCTTCGTTTAGTTTCATAATGTCCATTACACACCAAAAATATCGTAAGGACCATGATCATATAAACATAAAGTCCCTTATTCACAAACAAAATTTTTATTTTATAAAAGGTTTATAAAACAAAATTTCTATATAAAATCTAATTTATAAACCGTTTATAAAATAAAAAATTTGTTTGTGAATAAGGGGAAAGTCTACAAATACATAGTTCACTTAAAAAATCTTGGGAAATTGACTATTTGTGGTTCATGAACGTTGTGTCACTTTGCTCATGGACATTGAACATTGTCTTCTGAATGTTGGGTAGAGACATGATCCTTGTCGGGTAACACAAAACTGACGATCTAGAACACAAATGACTCGACTTATTTGGTCTATTGCCTTTCAAACTAAACTTGATTACGGCTCCACTAAGTTGTCAAAAACATGAGACCTCGGTAAGTTAACATTGATTAAATGGCTCCTCAGAGGCACAACTTTTGTTAATTAACATTACTGTACAGATTCAAAACTATCCATCTCTGAAGTAATTTTTCTTAATGTATATTAAACATCACATCTTTTAATTAAATAAAACTCTTTTTTAAAGCAATTACGTTTACATTTTTTTTCTTCAAACTTCCATATTATATAAACAATTTTACCTTAACATATCACTGAACAAAAACAAATCATAGATTTTGTCTAATCTGTTTTAAAGTACATTACGAGTAAGTCATTAACAAATACTTAGTTAAGCACTTATTTGAAATTAATTTCGTCTACAAATCACGTATAATTTGAAAGTGAAATTAATTAAACTATAAAAATAAAATAGACAACAATAAAAATAAACTGTCATAAATATTTAAAAAGAAACAAATAAAGTGTTATAATGAGTTTTTTTTTTCATTTCTGCACTATTTAAAAGTTCAGTGCACTTTTTTTTTATAAAAAACAATGGTTTTGTTTTTTGTCGAAGATTTTGAAGCCAACATGATTTATTATGCGAAAACTGTTTGCAATGTATGCGATTTTGCCAAAGATCATACAAACAAACAGATCATGGAACTAAATATTAATGATTTTTTTTTTGTGTAATTTTGCAATAACGCAAACTTTCAAAAGAATTTTTGAAAGCATGAACTCTTTCTCAACAAAGTTGGTGGTCAAAATTTTTAAAAATTAGGCTTTAAAATTATCCATTCTCTGAGATCTATCTTTAATTTAAATTTACAACTTTCTTTTGTCATTCAAACAAATATTTATTTATGATCTTTTTTTTTTGAAATGTGGTACAAAAAGTTGTTTAGTTTAAATTTTTAACTCATCTTCCTCTGTCGCGGTAGCTGCGTTAATTATACCCTACACCACTTTAGTGGGGAGGGTATATTGGATTTGTGCTGATGTTTGTAACATACAAAAATATTCGTCCTAGACCCACCTTAAAGTATACCAATCGGCTTAGTTTTCTGAGTCGATTAAGCTATGTCCGTCCGTCCGTCCGTCTGGCTGGCTGGCTGTCCATGTAAACCTTGTGCTCAAGGTGAAATTTGGCACGCACGTTTTATTTGACCCAAGTACGAACCCTATTGAAAATGGTTAAAATCGGTCCATTATTTCACCTAGCCCCCATAGAACAGGTCCCCCGAAAAGGGCTTCTGAGCTCATAATGATGTTATATATACAGATATATCGATAAAATACGTCACAACTAAGTTTTATAGAAGTCTTGATGACCCTGCCAAATTTCATAAAGATCGGGCCCCATCTGACCCTAGCTCCCATACAAAGTCCCCTTCAGAAAATTACTTGAATGTCCCAAATTAACTTATAAACACAAATATCGCGATGAAATTCAGTACAATAAAATATTATGTAAATATAAATATATCCACAAAATTTTATCGGGCTTGGTCCATATTTGCCCCTAGCCCCCATATAAAGCCTCTTTCAGAAAATTAGTTTTTCATCTATAAATTGCTTAATTGTATCGGAACAAGGGAATATTGAAGATAAATGCTTTATTATGAAAAATAAATCACATTTAAAATTCATAACTGGTGCAGGGTATCATATGGTCGGCCACGCCCGACTATACACAGAAAAAAATTACAAATTTTATTAAGTAATTACATAAATATGTTAAGGATCAATTGACTTTGTTAACAATTTTTTTATTAAAATGTTTGTAAATTGGTCATATTTACAATTTTCCTAAGTTGTCTCAAAATTCATAATAAAAGAAATAGAAAATACAATTGTCAAAAAGTTTTAATTTAAAAAAAAATTTAAAATAATCTAAAATTCAAAAAGGAAATTCCGCATGCAAGATATGAACTAGATGAATAAAAGCAATCTCTAAGGTATGTAGAGTGGTCAAAATACATATTAATTTTTAAATCATAAATAATTTTACCACTTTTAGATTTTTATTTGAAAGAATAACCACCAGTCAGTTCCATAACTCCGCGGAACAAAATGATTTGATTTATGCTTAAACATCGTTGGAAAATATTTCTAAATTGAGTGCTGTGTTGCCTGAGTTTGTTAAAAAGAAATTTGTGGATAAAGTGTGTGAGCCTGGCTTGCTAGTGCAGAAGCCAGCAATCTACCAAAAGCGACACGTCATCGATCTCCATAATACAACAGCAACACTATATAACCTTCCAAGAAAGAAAGTAACATCGATTCATAAACATTACTCTTTAGCAACATTAATTTTCATGTTCCTGAAGTGGAGACATCCAAGGAAAAACCAATTGCTGTAAATTTAATTTAAAATCCTTTTCTAACTTTTATCTTAAAGCGTTTTTAATATCTCTCATTTCTGTAGGGAGTGACGGGATTAACAGGAGGCAAAGAACCTACAGCTGCAGGATTGGCTTAAATTATGAAACTTTTCTATGTTAAGGTAAAAATCAATTTGACATTAATACATGTTTACATCTCCTCCCCGTATTCGAACTAAGAAAAATTTATTTTGTGGTCATTTTAGAAAATTTCAATGAACGGCAGTAAAGGTTCGTATTCGTCTGCCTTGGTTAAATCGTGGTAGCAAAGACGAAGTCTTTAAAGAGAGAATTCACCAAGTACCATGTAATAGAGAGAAGGAACATGGACCAGTGGTCTGGGGGAAGTGGTACAAGATTAATATATAATGTAGTTAATCAGTGAATATATATTTTCGATTATTATATAGAATATTACACAGTACATTATAAAGATAAACTTACAATTTTAATTATTGTCCATTGTTTCAAACTGTATATTTTGACGAAATAAATTGAATATATTTTTTTATAAAAACCAAATTAAAAATGCATTCTTTCATTATTGCTGATAACAATAGAAATATTTAATACAAGAAATTTAATTTTTAAAACATTATTATGGATAGTTAATAAAATAATTTTTCAATATTACAAACTGGTTGTTAAAAAAATTTTTTGAGTATTAACAATTTTAAGTAACAATTTTTATTTTTGTATTTACAAAAACGATTGTTGGTGCCTTTTCAATTAAAAAATTAATTGTATTGTCAAATTTCGTATTTAATATAACAATTGATTTGTCGTAATTTTTTTCTGTGTACTTTCTTACTTGTTTTTTTTGTCGTACTTTTAATAAGATTTATTATGCAGTAGAGTAGTAGTCTTTGTTACTTCCATACGGAAATGTTTTTATAGGTTTATTTTCTTTAACACATTTGTGTTTCTTCTTCTTCTGCCGACCAAGTGAAATTCCCATAAAAAAAGCTGTAAACATAACAAATTTTGTCATGCCTTTTTTAGTTTTTTTTTTACATATGTCAACATATTACAGATTTATCTTGTCTATAACAATTTACAAAATTGTTATACTTTTTAACATGTTTTGTCAAACTGTTACTTAAATATTGTCATATTATGTTGAAACCAGCTAATATTTTAATTTATTTTAGGTTATGTGCTAAATTATTGCAAAATTTTTCCTAAATTGTGTTTTTGGATTAAGGAAACATTTCGCTAGTAGTAAACGATAAACTTTCACAGCTGCAGTTTTTGAAAAAGTTCAAGCTCTCTTAGTACTGACAAGAAAGATCAGTGAAAGAACTAACCTAATACTTCGCTGTAGCACGACTCTCTTCAATTCTTTCCCCATACATTTATGTATATCACAACCAAGTTATACTTTTGTTTTCTGTTTTACATAGAATGGCTTAGGGGCCACTATTCTTCCATTCGTAGAGTTCTGTAGAATTTTAAATACCGTAATTCCAGGAAATTTTTGCAGAATTTCCTACAATCGTTTCCTTTGTTTATATAAAATTTTCCGAAAAACATTTTTTAGTTCTCGTTTAATTCCAGTTCAAGGTCCATTCTAGTTCAGTTCTAGTTAAGTTGTAGCTCTCTTCTAGTTCTTTTCCAATTTTGTTCTAGTTTTGTTCTAGTTCAGTTCTAGTTCAGTTCTAGTTCAGTTCTAGTTCAGTTCTAGTTCAGTTCTAGTTCAGTTCTAGTTCAGTTCTAGATCAGTTCTAGTTCAGTTCTAGTTCAGTTCTAGTTCAGTTCTAGTTCAGTTCTAGTTCAGTTCTAGTTCAGTTCTAGTTCAGTTCTAGTTCAGTTCTAGTTCAGTTCTAGTTCAGTTCTAGTTCAGTTCTAGTTCAGTTCTAGTTCAGTTCTAGTTCAGTTCCAGTTCAGTTCCAGTTCAGTTCTAGTTCAGTTCTAGTTCAGTTCTAGTTCAGTTCTAGTTCAGTTCTAGTTCAGTTCTAGTTCAGTTCTAGTTCAGTTCTAGTTCAGCTCTAGTTCAGTTCTAGTTCAGTTCTAGTTCAGTTCTAGTTCAGTTCTAGTTCAGTTCTAGTTCAGTTCTAGTTCAGTTCTAGTTCAGTTCTAGTTCAGTTCTAGTTCATTTCTAGTTCAGTTCTAGTTCAGTTTTAGTTCAGTTCTAGTTCAGTTCTAGTTCAGTTCTAGTTCAGTTCTAGTTTAGTTCTAGTTCTGTTCTAGTACTATTCTAGTTCTGTTCTAGTTCTGTTCTAGTTCTGTTCTAGTTCTGTTCTAGTTCTGTTCTAGTTCTGTTCTAGTTCTGTTATAGTTCTGTTCTAGTTCAGTTCTAGTTCAGTTCTAGTTCAGTTTTAGTTCTGTTCTAGTTTGTTCTAATTCTGTTCTAGTTCAGTTCTAGTTCTGTTCTAGTTCTGTTCTAGTTCTGTTCTAGTTCTGTTTTAGTTCAGTTCTAGTTCAGTTTTAGTTCAGTTCTAGTTCAGTTCTAGTTCAGTTCTAGTTCAGTTCTAGTTCAGTTCTAGTTCAGTTCTAGTTCAGTTCGAGTTCAGTTCTAGTTCAGTTCTAGTTCAGTTCTAGTTCAGTTCTAGTTCAGTTCTAGTTCAGTTCTAGTTCAGTTCCAGTTCAGTTCCAGTTCAGTTCTAGTTCAGTTCTAGTTCAGTTCTAGTTCAGTTCTAGTTCAGTTCTAGTTCAGTTCTAGTTCAGTTCTAGTTCAGTTCTAGTTCAGTTCTAGTTCAGTTCTAGTTCAGCTCTAGTTCAGTTCTAGTTCAGTTCTAGTTCAGTTCTAGTTCAGTTCTAGTTCAGTTCTAGTTCAGTTCTAGTTCAGTTCTAGTTCAGTTCTAGTTCAGTTCTAGTTCAGTTCTAGTTCAGTTCTAGTTCAGTTCTAGTTCAGTTCTAGTTCAGTTCTAGTTCAGTTCTAGTTCAGTTCTAGTTCATTTCTAGTTCAGTTCTAGTTCAGTTTTAGTTCAGTTCTAGTTCAGTTCTAGTTCAGTTCTAGTTCAGTTCTAGTTTAGTTCTAGTTCTGTTCTAGTACTATTCTAGTTCTGTTCTAGTTCTGTTCTAGTTCTGTTCTAGTTCTGTTCTAGTTCTGTTCTAGTTCTGTTCTAGTTCTGTTCTAGTTCTGTTCTAGTTCTGTTATAGTTCTGTTCTAGTTCAGTTCTAGTTCAGTTCTAGTTCAGTTTTAGTTCAGTTCTAGTTCTGTTCTAGTTTTGTTCTAGTTCTGTTCTAGTTCAGTTCTAGTTCTGTTCTAGTTCTGTTCTAGTTCTGTTCTAGTTCTGTTCTAGTTCTGTTCTAGTTCTGTTTTAGTTCAGTTCTAGTTCAGTTTTAGTTCAGTTCTAGTTCAGTTCTAGTTCAGTTCTAGTTCAGTTCTAGTTCAGTTCTAGTTCAGTTCTAGTTCAGTTCGAGTTCAGTTCTAGTTCAGTTCTAGTTCAGTTCTAGTTCAGTTCTAGTTCAGTTCTAGTTCAGTTCTAGTTCAGTTCTAGTTCAGTTCCAGTTCAGTTCCAGTTCAGTTCTAGTTCAGTTCTAGTTCAGTTCTAGTTCAGTTCTAGTTCAGTTCTAGTTCAGTTCTAGTTCAGTTCTAGTTCAGTTCTAGTTCAGTTCTAGTTCAGTTCTAGTTCAGCTCTAGTTCAGTTCTAGTTCAGTTCTAGTTCAGTTCTAGTTCAGTTCTAGTTCAGTTCTAGTTCAGTTCTAGTTCAGTTCTAGTTCAGTTCTAGTTCAGTTCTAGTTCAGTTCTAGTTCAGTTCTAGTTCAGTTCTAGTTCAGTTCTAGTTCATTTCTAGTTCAGTTCTAGTTCAGTTTAGTTCAGTTCTAGTTCAGTTCTAGTTCAGTTCTAGTTCAGTTAGTTTAGTTCTAGTTCTGTTCTAGTACTATTCTAGTTCTGTTCTAGTTCTGTTCTAGTTCTGTTCTAGTTCTGTTCTAGTTCTGTTCTAGTTCTGTTCTAGTTCTGTTCTAGTTCTGTTATAGTTCTGTTCTAGTTCAGTTCTAGTTCAGTTCTAGTTCAGTTTTAGTTCAGTTCTAGTTCTGTTCTAGTTTTGTTCTAGTTCTGTTCTAGTTCAGTTCTAGTTCTGTTCTAGTTCTGTTCTAGTTCTGTTCTAGTTCTGTTTTAGTTCAGTTCTAGTTCTGTTCTAGTTCAGTTCTAGTTCTGTTCTAGTTCTGTTCTAGTTCTGTTCTAGTTCTGTTCTAGTTCTGTTCTAGTTCTGTTTAGTTCAGTTCTAGTTCTGTTCTAGTTTTGTTCTAGTTCAGTTCTAGTTCAGTTCTAGTTCATTTCTAGTTCAGTTCTAGTTCAGTTTTAGTTCAGTTCTAGTTCAGTTCTAGTTCAGTTCTAGTTTAGTTCTAGTTCTGTTCTAGTACTATTCTAGTTCTGTTCTAGTTCTGTTCTAGTTCTGTTCTAGTTCTGTTCTAGTTCTGTTCTAGTTCTGTTCTAGTTCTGTTATAGTTCTGTTCTAGTTCAGTTCTAGTTCAGTTCTAGTTCAGTTTTAGTTCAGTTCTAGTTCTGTTCTAGTTTTGTTCTAGTTCTGTTCTAGTTCAGTTCTAGTTCTGTTCTAGTTCTGTTCTAGTTCTGTTCTAGTTCTGTTCTAGTTCTGTTTTAGTTCAGTTCTAGTTCTGTTCTAGTTCAGTTCTAGTTCTGTTCTAGTTCTGTTCTAGTTCTGTTCTAGTTCTGTTCTAGTTCTGTTCTAGTTCTGTTCTAGTTCAGTTCTAGTTCAGTTCTAGTTCAGTTCTAGTTCAGTTCTAGTTCAGTTCTAGTTCAGTTCTAGTTCATTTCTAGTTCAGTTCTAGTTCAGTTTTAGTTCAGTTCTAGTTCAGTTCTAGTTCAGTTCTAGTTCAGTTCTAGTTTAGTTCTAGTTCTGTTCTAGTACTATTCTAGTTCTGTTCTAGTTCTGTTCTAGTTCTGTTCTAGTTCTGTTCTAGTTCTGTTCTAGTTCTGTTCTAGTTCTGTTATAGTTCTGTTCTAGTTCAGTTCTAGTTCAGTTCTAGTTCAGTTTTAGTTCAGTTCTAGTTCTGTTCTAGTTTTGTTCTAGTTCTGTTCTAGTTCAGTTCTAGTTCTGTTCTAGTTCTGTTCTAGTTCTGTTCTAGTTCTGTTTTAGTTCAGTTCTAGTTCTGTTCTAGTTCAGTTCTAGTTCTGTTCTAGTTCTGTTCTAGTTCTGTTCTAGTTCTGTTCTAGTTCTGTTCTAGTTCTGTTCTAGTTCTGTTTTAGTTCAGTTCTAGTTCTGTTCTAGTTTTGTTCTAGTTCAGTTCTAGTTCAGTTCTAGTTCAGTTCTAGTTCAGTTCTAGTTCAGCTCTAGTTCAGTTCTAGTTCAGTCTAGTTCAGTTCTAGTTCAGTCTAGTTCAGTTCTAGTTCTAGTTCAGTTCGAGTTCAGTCTAGTTTCAGTTCTAGTTCAGTTTCTTAGTTCAGTCTAGTTCCGTTCTAGTTTCAGTTCTCGTTCAGTTCTAGTTCAAGTTTCTAGTTTCATGTCTAGTTCATTTCTAGTCAGTTCTAGTTCAGTTCTTAGTGCAGTTCTGTTCAGTTTCTTAGTTCAGTTCTAGTTCAGTTGTCTAGTTTGTTCTAGTTCTTTCTAGTACTATTCCTAGTTCTGTTCTAGTGTTCTGTTTCTAGTTCTGTTCTAGGTTCTGTTCTAGTCTGTCTAGTTCTGTTCTAGTTATGTTATAGTTCTGTTCTAGGTTCAGTTCTAGTTTAGTTCTAGTCAGTTTAGTTCAGTTCTAGTTCTGTTCTAGTTTTGTTCTAGTTCTGTTCTAGTTCAGTTCTAGTTCTGTTCTAGTTCTGTTCTAGTTCTGTTCTAGTTCTGTTCTAGTTCTGTTCTAGTTCTGTTCTAGTTCTGTTTTTAGTTCAGTTCTAGTTTCAGTTTTAGTTCAGTTCTAGTTCTAGTTCAGTTCTAGTTCAGTTCAGTTCTAGTTCAGTTCTAGTTCAGTTCTAGTTCAGTTCGAGTTCAGTTCTAGTTCAGTTCTAGTTCAGTTCTAGTTCAGTTCTAGTTCAGTTCTAGTTCAGTTCTAGTTCAGTTCTAGTTCAGTTCCAGTTCAGTTCCAGTTCAGTTCTAGTTCAGTTCTAGTTCAGTTCTAGTTCAGTTCTAGTTCAGTTCTAGTTCAGTTCTAGTTCAGTTCTAGTTGAGTTCTAGTTCAGTTCTAGTTCAGCTCTAGTTCAGTTCTAGTTCAGTTCTAGTTCAGTTCTAGTTCAGTTCTAGTTCAGTTCTAGTTCAGTTCTAGTTCAGTTCTAGTTCAGTTCTAGTTCAGTTCTAGTTCAGTTCTAGTTCAGTTCTAGTTCAGTTCTAGTTCAGTTCTAGTTCATTTCTAGTTCAGTTCTAGTTCAGTTTTAGTTCAGTTCTAGTTCAGTTCTAGTTCAGTTCTAGTTCATAGTTCAGTTCTAGTTCAGTTCTAGTTTAGTTCTAGTTCTGTTCTAGTACTATTCTAGTTCTGTTCTAGTCTGTTCTAGTTCTGTTCTAGTTCTGTTCTAGTTCTGTTCTAGTTCTGTTCTAGTTCTGTTCTAGTTCTGTTCTAGTTCTGTTCTAGTTCTGTTCTAGTTCTGTTATAGTTCTGTTCTAGTTCAGTTCTAGTTCAGTTCTAGTTCAGTTTTAGTTCAGTTCTAGTTCTGTTCTAGTTTTGTTCTAGTTCTGTTCTAGTTCAGTTCTAGTTCTGTTCTAGTTCTGTTCTAGTTCTGTTCTAGTTCTGTTTTAGTTCAGTTCTAGTTCTGTTCTAGTTCAGTTCTAGTTCTGTTCTAGTTCTGTTCTAGTTCTGTTCTAGTTCTGTTCTAGTTCTGTTCTAGTTCTGTTCTAGTTCTGTTCTAGTTCTGTTCTAGTTCTGTTCTAGTTCTGTTTTAGTTCAGTTCTAGTTCTGTTCTAGTTTTGTTCTAGTTCTGTTCTAGTTCAGTTCTAGTTCTGTTCTAGTTCTGTTCTAGTTCTGTTCTAGTTCTGTTCTAGTTCTGTTCTAGTTCTGTTCTAGTTCTGTTTTAGTTCAGTTCTAGTTCTGTTCTAGTTCAGTTCTAGTTCTGTTCTAGTTCTAGTTCTGTTCTAGTTCTGTTCTAGTTCTGTTCTAGTTCTGTTCTAGTTCTGTTCTAGTTCTGTTTTAGTTCAGTTCTACTTCAGTTCTAGTTCAGTTTTAGTTCAGTTCTAGTTCTGTTCTAGTTCTGTTCTAGTTCTGTTTTAGTTCAGTTCTAGTTCTGTTCTAGTTCTGTTCTAGTTCTGTTCTAGTTCTGTTTTAGTTCAGTTCTAGTTCTGTTCTAGTTCTGTTCTAGTTCTGTTCTAGTTCTGTTCTACTTCAGTTCTAGTTCTAGTTCTGTTCTAGTTCTGTTCTAGTTCTGTTCTAGTTCTGTTCTAGTTCTGTTCTAGTTCTGTTCTAGTTCTGTCCTAGTTCAGTTCTACTTCAGTAGTACTTCAGTTCTAGTTTGGTTCAGTTCTAGTTTAGTTCAGTCCTAGTTTAGTTCCAGTTCTAGTTCCATATTTGTCCAGCTGTAGTTCAGTTGTAGTTTAGGACTAGTACAGTTCTAGTTTTGTCAGTCTGGACAAGGCTGGAGTTTCCCTGAGAAGTTAAGTACATACTTAAAAATTTTCTAAATTTCTCTGAGTTTTGAAATTTTAGCCTAAAGAAGTTAATCTATTTACTGAAACTATAATAACTAGAAATTTAACAATAAACAAATTAAGCTCTTTTTGAACATCAATTAAAATATTGTAAAATTTTATAATTTTTATTCTCAAATATCTTAATATTGCTGTCGAAAAAAATTTCCCTAGCTAGTGACAATTAAATATGAAATTCAACTTTTGCCCTAAGCTTTTCAATTTTCTCTAGAAAGCCTAAAATTTATCAAAATGAAAGTTCAATACCAAAAATTAAAAATTAACAGCAACTAAGACACTTCATGCCAACCGTTAATGATTTTTTTCCACAACGAACAGCCGATGACCGATACCACCACTAACGCTTAACACATTAGTTCCAAAATAACGATTTGCTAATTAAGTAATTCACCGCTAAGCAAAACAAACATTGAAATAAAATTTCAATCACCAAAATTACTACAAAAATACAAGAAGTAAAACAAAAATAGCGAAATGAAAAAAGTGAAAAATGTTCCCAATGTCATACATACAATCCAAAAACAGGCAGACAACCAAACAGTCAACATCCATATTTGTCATCATTTGTGATATTAAAAACAAAAAACCACAACTAATTCAACTTTCACACTTTACGAATTGACCCCTTTCTCCTCCACCACCTACCTACCAATCTATCTACTATTTCAAAAAAAAAAAACAAATTATGTTGCATACAATAAAATTTGGTGACATAGACACCGCTACCACAACAATACCATCTCAGCAACATCATAAGCGTATAACAGACGCACCTCTTAGGAATGTCAAAACCATAAAGAAACAAAGAAAATTTTAAAGTTTATTGTTGTGGCAGGTTGGTAACGAAATAATTCGGTAGTATTTTTAATAGGGCGCACAGTGGGGCAGAATGGAAATTTTTTGAAAATAAATCTGGCATTTCTAAACGGCTGATCCGATCGGGATAAAATTTGGTGTGAGCGTAGCCAAGGAGTATTCGAGTTTAAGTTTTGAAGATAAACCCTGCAGATGCCCCAGGGACGGCGCTGTGGCGGCTCAAAGTAGGGTACCTACGACATGTAAAATTTTTAAACTCGTGCCATTTTTTGTTTTTCACCCAAATACAAAGATTTTTATATTTTGTGAAAGCGCTCGACGAGATCTTGAAAAAACATGCTTGGACATACTACTTATCTCTTATAATATCCGAGTTATAGGCATATAAAAATTTAGTGATACAAAATTTACCATACCTTGGTCCGCCTTTTTTTGAATACCGGGCGTAATTTTGGACCAAATGGACTCAATTTTTTCTTGTTAGTTAGACAACAAAATTTCCAATAATATACAAAAAATTTCAGATCAATATTGTTTACAGATCCAAAAATATACGTTTTTTAATTTAAAAATTCAAAAAATTTTAGATTTTTGGCATTTTTTTGCCAAAAATGTGTCTTAACTCTTTTATTAATAAAATAAAATTTTTATTAAGAACATATAACAATTTTATAGTTTTCTAAAAGGTATCTTTACGCAGAACGCTTTGGCGTAAAAAACTTGTCCTATTTTTTGAAAATGTTGCCACTGCGTCCTTCCGAATATGACCTATTTTTTATCAAAACTTCAACTTTGGGTGACATGTTCTAAAATCCCAAAGCTGGGATCAGAAAACTGAAAGCAGTTTTGGAAACCTCAATATGTTTTCTATTTACTCCAAAAGTATTTTCCCAGCCCTGAAAGAAATGTGGACCCTATGGGCAAAAAAGTAAAAAATCCCATTTTTGGGATTTTCATTCCTATTTTTGGGAATTGCGGGATGCCCTTTGACCTTTTCAATTTTTTTTTTGCATATTCTTATTTGAAATGACAAATTTAACAAGCGTTGAAAATTTCATTGAGTTTTGTTCATAAATAAAGATTTTGTCATATATTACATATTTGTTTAATTTCTAAAACTATGATTTATATCAAAATTGTAATAGGATCGCAGATAGCTACAACAATTTAGTCCATATTTATCCCTTAATATCATTTTTTAGTTAGATATGGAAATTCTCGACCCTTTACAAAAAATTTCAAGCCAATATCTCAATTACATTCAAAAATATGTTCATTTAAACCTGTGTCCTTTAATTTCATCTTTTTCATATTTTAGTATTAAGTATGACAGAACATACATTTGGTGTTGAATAAAATATTTGGACAATTTTTAAAAATTATTTAGTTAATTATTTTATTATAATATTGTATATAAAATAAAAAAATTATAATTTTATTATGAGCCACGCACAACAACACCTAAATCACCCCACACAAATTACCTTTCCCGCCCACCGAAATATAAAACACAATTTAATACAATATCATCAGTTAGTATAATAGCTTTTTTTATTTGAACTGTTTATCTTAAACATAATACAATTAATTCTTACAACCTACTTATATAGTTAATTCCTAACACTACTTATTTTCTATAAAATAATCTGTCATATCGGTATACATATCCAGAAGGTAATATAAGTCCTTTAAATCTTCCTTGTTTGAGATGATAGAGTTTCATAACAAATCCATCTTTTTCGCATAGTTGAAAGAACAGGATCAGAAGATAGAAGTAAACTATTAAAAATATCTTCATTCTGTGATTGCCTGGAGCATTTTCTTGAGCTGAATAGTTGAACGTGCTTAAAATCTCGATTCCTCGCTTCCTGGGCTTCTTCTGTTAACTCTCCAAGTGGAAGAATATTCGATTCAATTATTATTTGACCATGACACAATACTTTGTGTACTGTTGGTGTTAGTTCCCTCCATGGATACAGAGATACAAGTAATTTAGAAATTTCAGATGTGTATTCCCCAAATCGATTTTCATTAATTTTATGTTTACTATTCAGTGCCATTAAAATAGTTTTAACTCTTCGAAGCAACTCTTTGTCGATTCCAGTTATTTTTGAAGTAATTTCAAAATCACGAAAAAACCTTCTCGACGTATTACCGTCATTTGTACTACCGCAACTTGAAAGTGGTTTGTCGATGTTTAATCCCATCTGAACTTTAAATTCTTCTTGGATTATGCTTTTTTCCGCAGCTCTCAGTTCTTTCAATTCTTCATTATTTTTTGTTGATTTAGTAGGATAGTTTGTTTTTTTTTTTTCCTGGATCGCCTTGTATGATGGTAATATATTGTGTCCTTTTTCATGCAGAGCTTTCCTTAATATTTGGTACTTATTTCGACTGAGACCCAGTTCCAACATAAGCGCTATTGCTTCCTCTTCAGTAAAATTTGATTATGATGTTGGAGTTGGTATACTTTCCACAATTCGCTTAAGTCGTTTTGGTGATGCATTAGGAAGAATAGTTGCAATATGTACGACATCCATATGTTGGTTTTCCTTTTTCAGCATTTCGTTAAATGTATCAGCAATTTCCTCATTTGAGATTGAAAAAAGTTTCGTATGACTTGCAAGGCGCTCCTGTTGATGTGTTGTAAGTTGAGATTTCCGTAGTAGTTTCCATCCAACTACAAAATTTTAATCGAAATTTCTTTTGATTTCCATCCACAGACTTACTTTTTACATCAAAAAGTTTTAAAAAGTTTCCAATTTTTGATATGCCTGTTTTGTCTACTTTTCTACTATATGTAGTTTTTATATAATTTGAAATGTCTTCAATTCTTTCTGGCCGTTTTGAAGATATACTCCATAAAACGGAACACAACTCTTCGTACTTTAATGTAATCTTCATTGTAGATTTATTAAATATGGTACTTAAAATCTGAGAAGTTTACTTATATACCAATTCTTGTCATTTCCGATACAGGTATTCCAAAGTAAAAAATTACGAATTGTCTACCTATTAACATTTAGGACTATATTACTATAATTCAGTCATTGATATTTCTTATTAGTGAATGAATCGAAATTATCATTACCTGTATATTTTTACCTACATGATCATAAACGAAACAGAACGAAATGATCTGTCGAAAAAATTTAGGTAAAAAATGGTTATAAATTTTTGAAAATTCAAGCATAATAGGACCTTTCAATTATAAGGATAAGCAAACAAATAGAAAATAGGTAAATATAAGATTTAAATATGTGCTGTCATACTTAATACTAAAATATGAAAAAGATGAAATTAAAGGACACAGGTTTAAATGAACATATTTTTGAATGTAATTGAGATATTGGCTTGAAATTTTTTGTAAAGGGTCGAGAATTTCCATATCTAACTAAAAAATGATATTAAGGGATAAATATGGACTAAATTGTTGTAGCTATCTGCGATCCTATTACAATTTTGATATAAATCATAGTTTTAGAAATTAAACAAATATGTAATATATGACAAAATCTTTATTTATGAACAAAACTCAATGAAATTTTCAACGCTTGTTAAATTTGTCATTTCAAATAAGAATATGCAAAAAAAAAATTGAAAAGGTCAAAGGGCATCCCGCAATTCCCAAAAATAGGAATGAAAATCCCAAAAATGGGATTTTTTACTTTTTTGCCCATAGGGTCCACATTTCTTTCAGGGCTGGGAAAATACTTTTGGAGTAAATAGAAAACATATTGAGGTTTCCAAAACTGCTTTCAGTTTTCTGATCCCAGCTTTGGGATTTTAGAACATGTCGCCCAAAGTTGAAGTTTTGATAAAAAATAGGTCATATTCGGAAGGACGCAGTGGCAACATTTTCAAAAAATAGGACAAGTTTTTTACGCCAAAGCGTTCTGCGTAAAGATACCTTTTAGAAAACTATAAAATTGTTATATGTTCTTAATAAAAATTTTATTTTATTAATAAAAGAGTTAAGACACATTTTTGGCAAAAAAATGCCAAAAATCTAAAATTTTTTGAATTTTTAAATTAAAAAACGTATATTTTTGGATCTGTAAACAATATTGATCTGAAATTTTTTGTATATTATTGGAAATTTTGTTGTCTAACTAACAAGAAAAAATTGAGTCCATTTGGTCCAAAATTACGCCCGGTATTCAAAAAAAGGCGGATCAAGGTATGGTAAATTTTGTATCACTAAATTTTTAAATGCCTATAACTCGGATATTATAAGAGATAAGTAGTATGTCCAAGCATGTTTTTTCAAGATCTCGTCGAGCGCTTTCACAAAATATAAAAATCTTTGTATTTGGGTGAAAAACAAAAAAATGGCACGAGTTTAAAAATTTTACATGTCGTAGGTACCCTACTTTGAGCCGCCACAGCGCCGTCCCTGGGGCATCTGCAGGGTTCATCTTCAAAACTTAAACTCGAATACTCCTTGGCTTCGCTCACGCCAAATTTTATCCCGATCGGATCAGCCGTTTAGAAATGCCAGATTTATTTCCAAAAAATTTCCATTCTGCCCCACTGTGGGGCGATTCACATTTTAAAACTGCTCAATTTATTTTTTAATAAAATTTTTGATCAAACCTTTTTTTGTAAATTTTCAATAATTTTATCTTTTATTGAAATTTTACAATCTTTTATTTCAGTTCCAGTTCTGTTCTAGTTTTGTTCTAGTTCTGTTCTAGTTCTGTTCTAGTTCTGTTCTAGTTCTGTTCTAGTTCTGTTCTAGTTCTGTTCTAGTTCTGTTCTAGTTCTGTTCTAGTTCTGTTCTAGTTCTGTTCTAGTTCTGTTCTAGTTCTGTTCTAGTTCTGTTCTAGTTCTGTTCTAGTTCTGTTCTAGTTCTGTTCTAGTTCTGTTCTAGTTCTGTTCTAGTTCTGTTCTAGTTCTGTTCTAGTTCTGTTCTAGTTCTGTTCTAGTTCTGTTCTAGTTCTGTTCTAGTTCTGTTCTAGTTCTGTTCTAGTTCTGTTCTGGTTCTGTTCTAGTTTTGTTTAGTTCTGTTCTAGTTCTGTTCTAGTTCTGTTCTAGTTCTGTTCTAGTTCTGTTCTAGTTCTGTTCTAGTTCTGTCCTAGTTCTGTTCTAGTTCTGTTCTAGTTCTGTTCTAGTTCTGTTCTAGTTCTGTTCTAGTTCTGTTCTAGTTCTGTTCTAGTTCTGTTCTAGTTCTGTTCTGGTTCTGTTCTAGTTCTGTTCTAGTTCTGTTCTAGTTCTGTTCTTGTTCTGTTCTAGTTCTGTTCTAGTTCTCTTCTAGTTCTGTTCTAGTTCTGTTTTAGTTATGTTCTAGTTCTGTTCTAGTTCTGTTCTAGTTCTGTTCTAGTTCAGTTCTAGTTCTGTTTTAGTTCTGTTCTAGTTCTGCTCTAGTTCTATTCTAGTTCTATTCTAGTTCTATTCTAGTTCTATTCTAGTTCTAGTTCTATTCTAGTTCTATTCTAGTTCTGTTCTAGTTCTAATTATGTTCTAGTTCTGTTCTATTTCTGTTCTATTTCTGTTCTAGTTCTGTTCTAGTTCTAGTTCTGTTCTAGTTCTGTTCTAGTTCTGTTCTAGTTCTGTTCTAGTTCTGTTCTAGTTCTGTTCTAGTTCTGTTCTAGTTCTGTTCTAGTTCAGTTCTACTTCAGTTGTAGTTCAGTTGTAGTTCAGTTCTAGTTCAGTTCTAGTTCAGTTCTAGTTCAGTTCTAGTTCAGTTCTAGTTCAGTTCTAGTTCAGTTCTAGTTCAGTTCTAGTTCAGTTCTAGTTCAGTTCTAGTTCAGTTCTAGTTCAGTTCTAGTTCAGTTGTAGTTCAGTTCTAGTTCAGTTCTAGTTCAGTTCTAGTTCAGTTCTAGTTCAGTTCCAGTTCAGTTCTAGTTCAGTTCTAGTTCAGTTCTAGTTCAGTTCTAGTTCAGTTCTAGTTCAGTTCATGTTCAGTTCTAGTTCAGTTCTAGTTCAGTTCTAGTTCAGTTCTAGTTCAGTTCTAGTTCAGTTCTAGTTCAGTTCTAGTTCAGTTCTAGTTCAGTTCTAGTTCAGTTCTAGTTCAGTTCTAGTTCAGTTCTAGTTCAGTTCTAGTTCAGTTCTAGTTCAGTTCTAGTTCAGTTCTAGTTCAGCTCTAGTTCAGTTCTAGTTCAGTTCTGGTTAAGTTCTAGTTCAGTTCTAGTTCAGTTCTAGATCAGTTCTAGATCAGTTCTTGTTCAGTTCTAGTTCAGTTCTAGTTCAGTTCAAATTTAGTTTTTGTTCAGTTTTTCGCCCTTTCTTTTTCTGAATGCCCCTAATGTTAATAGAGGTAGGTCTAAGTTTGGTTAATGGTGACATATTACTTCATGCTACCAAACACATTTAGTTCCAACCACAAAACAAACAACCAACGCAGCTCAGTCAGTCACACACTAATTTCTTTTATTCCCCTAAAAATTATAAACTAACAACTGAATTTGTAAAATTTTGAAAATAAATAATTCAATATTTATTATTTATGGTCTTATGGTGGTTAATGTTTTTATTGTCTTAGTCACGTAGAATTGGCAATAGAGATAGAGAGAAAAAAAACTATGAAAAAAATAAACAAAAACGGAATTAAATAATAATTATGGAATAATTTGTTAAGACAGACAAACGGACAGACAGACAGATAGATAAACATACTAAAAATATGAGCCAAATTCACAGAGAGTGAATTGAATGTGTTTGATTAAATCATTTAAAAAATTTAAAGCTGCTGCGTTTTTTTTTACACAAAAGCAGCAACAAAAACAATAAAAATATAAATAAATTCGAGAAAAGAAAAACAATAAAAGAAAATAAACAGTAACCAGCAGCAAAATAAGAAAAATGTATCAACACGCACGACTGCGCAATTGCAACTGAATCGACAATAAAATTTATAGAAAAAGAAAATAAAAATCATCAAAACAAATGATCAGCATGGAGCAGTTAGTAGTAGTTGATTGTCTTATTGTTGCTTTATTATTATTTGTTTTTATTAAGAAAAAATAATAATAATCAAAATTTAATTTACTTTCGTTTTTTGTCGGTTTTTAAATTTTTAATTAACTTTTAAGAAAGTGCGTTAAATGTTGATGATTTTATTAAGGTTTTTGGTAGAAAACCTAATTCAAAATCAATTCGAAGCGATTCTATTGAGGGCACAAATCTATGTGACTTCTTACTTTAGTAAAATAGATCTTTGCAATTATTCTCAAGACTTTTGTCATAAACTTTTCCAAAGCTTTGGGCCTAAATAACTTTCTTTGCCCTAAAGTTTATTCCCTTAATTTCAAATTCATTATACTTCTCAAAAAAAGCTAACGACCTAAACTTCTCAACAGCTTTTGACATGCTGGTCTGTATTACACTAGCAACCACGATTTGTTTAAATCATGACAGTCAATGATCTTACAGGCATGTTTTCCATTGTTTTATGTGTATATTGTTTATATAATTAAGAAAATAGAAATTTGCATAAATAATTTCACTGCACATTGTTTTAATACCAGTATCAGTGGCAAATAATTATTTTCCCACCACAGAAATATGTGTGTTAATAAATAAAGGTTTTTTGTTTTTCTTTCTTTAATGATCAGTGAGTGATCTTGTGAACTGATAAACTTTTACCACTTGTTTGATAAAACTTTTGTAATAGATAAGTTACATGTCCAGGGGAGTTCATATCGATTAGGTTATGTACTAGGGGCTTTCAATGTACATATTTAGCGGATTAAGTTGTTATTCGAATAGTAATTTATAATTAGCTTTGCATGGAAAATTTTGTTTAAATTAATTAGAAATTTAATAAAAACTTGAACATTTTGTCTTTTCAATGTTTAATTTACATTTATTTCCTTGTTTCTTAATCAGCCTGTTTATATCTTTAAAATTATGTTTTTATACAAAATACTTGTTTAATAAAAAATTTAGATATCTCTCATCTACATCTACTTATTCAGCAATTTTAACATCAATCATATTGATGCAACAATTCCATTGCAAATAATCACAACATTTCTATGCAAAATTATAAAACAAAACAAACAAATATTTTAAATGGGTTTTAATGGGAAAATATGCTAAATGTGATAAATGCACTGAAAGAAAAAGTATTTTGAAAATAATCGGTAAAATATAGAAACGAAAGCCACAAGAGATAGGTAGATAGGTAGATAGATAGAGATAGACAGATAGATAGATAGATAGAAGATAGATAGATAGATAGATAGATAGATAGATAGATAGATAGATAGATAGATAGATAGATAGATAGATAGATAGATAGATAGATAGATAGATAGATAGATAGATAGATAGATAGATAGATAGATAGATAGATAGATAGATAGATAGATAGATAGAGAGATAGATAGATAGATAGATAGATAGATAGATAGATAGATAGATAGATAGATAGATAGATAGATAGATAGATAGATAGATAGATAGATAGATAGATAGATAGATAGATAGATAGATAGATAGATAGATAGATAGATAGAAAGATAGATAGATAGATAGATAGATAGATAGATAGATAGATAGATAGATAGATAGATAGATAGATAAATAGATAGATAGATAGATAGATAGATAGATAGATAGATAGAGAGATAGATAGATAGATAGATAGATAGATAGTAGATAGATAGATAGATAGTAGTATAGATAGATAGATAGATAGATAGCTCGCTCGCCTCGCTGCTCTCGCTCGCTCGCTCGCTCGCTCGCTCGCTCGCCTCGTCTCGTTTCTAGTTCCGTTCTCGTTCCTTGCACTTCAGTTCCAGTTCAGTTCTAGTTCGTTCTAGTTCAGTTCTATTCAGTTCTAGTTCAGTTCTAGTTCAGTTCTAGTTCAGTTCTAGTTCATTCTAGTTCTGTTCTAGTTCAGTTCTAGTTCAGTTCTAGTTCAGTTCTAGTTCAGTTCTAGTTCAGTTCTAGTTCAGTTCTAGTTCAGTTCTAGTTCAGTTCTAGTTCAGTTCTAGTTCAGTTCTAGTTCAGTTCTAGTTCAGTTCTAGTTCAGTTCTAGTTCAGTTCTAGTTCAGTTCTATTCAGTTCTAGTTCAGTTCTAGTTCAGTTCTAGTTCAGTTTCTAGTTCAGTTCTAGTTCAGTTCAGTTCAGTTCAGTTCTAGTTCAGTTCAGTTCAGTTCTAGTTCAGTTCTAGTTCAGTTTCTAGTTCAGTTCTAGTTCAGTTCTAGTTCAGTTCTAGTTCAGTTCTAGTTCAGTTCTAGTTCAGTTCTAGTTCATTCTAGTTCAGTTCTAGTTCAGTTCTAGTTCAGTTCTAGTTCAGTTCTAGTTCAGTTCTAGTTCAGTTCTAGTTCAGTTCTAGTTCAGTTCTTGTTCAGTTCTAGTTCAGTTCTAGTTCTGTTCTAGTTCAGTTCTAGTTCAATTCCTGTTCAGTTCAGTTCAATTCCAGTTCTAGTTCAGTTCTAGTTCACTTTCAATATGCGAGAGATTTCTTGTGCGGTTCCGAATTTTTACTCTGAAGGTATTACTCTATAAGTATTGTTGTCTACCTCAGCAATCAAAATATCTGAGAGCTACACAATAGCAAATTGATAACGTTTGCGAAAAACAGTATTCATCCAAAAACTGGGAAATCGGGTAATTGAAGCAGAGAGGTGTTGAAAGAAGATATTGCATCTTCGAAATTCAGCTCGAAAGAAAACCATATTTTAGCCTGGAGAGTACGATATTGTATGTGATGCTCGGCCAATCAGCGGAATTGACATGATGGCCATGCATATGTACGTATATCCATGGCGCTAGGAAAATGTTCTGTTTTGGTCGACTTAAAACATTATATTTGTTTTGAACCGCTGAAATCTGGTCAGGGAATTACAGGAAACCTGAATGCTACTCATTGGTCGATCAATGAAGAAAGCAATCTCTAGGATACGATTCACTTCATAACAGGGTATCCAAAATTGCATGGTTCATTCTTGGCCTTGAAAAGTGAGCAGTTTTTTGGCTCGGATTCCATATGGTTTCAGAA